>NW_026088511.1:0-80999 GCF_022605725.1 Anthonomus grandis grandis
CACATCTCGTGAGAGTCAACCCAACCCACCCAAACCCTAACCCAACCCAACCCAACCCTACCCACCCAACCCAACCCAACCCACCCAACCCACCCACCCCAACCCAACCCATACCCACCCAACCTACAACCCAAACCCAACCAACCCAACCACCCAACCCAACCCAACCCAACCCAACCCAACCCAACCCAACCCAAACCCAACCACCCAACCCAACCCAACCCAACCCAACCCAACCCAACCCAACCCAACCCAACCAACCCAACCCAACCCAACCCAACCCAACCCAACCCAACCCAACCCAACCCAACCCAACCCAACCCACCCAACCCAACCCAACCCACCCAACCCCACCCAACCCAACCCAACCCAACCCAACCAACCCAACCCAACCCAACCCCCCCAACCCAACCCAACCCCAACCCAACCCACACCCAACCCAACCCAACCCAACCCAACCCAACCCCAACCCAACCCAACCCAACCCAACCCAACCCACCAACCCAACCCACACCCCCAACCCAACCCAACCCAACCCAACCCAACCCCAACCCAACCCAACCCACCCAACCCACCCACCCAACCCAACCCCAACCCAACCCAACCCAACCCAACCCCAACCCACCCCAACCCAACCCAACCCAACCCAACCCAACCCAACCCAACCCAACCCACCCAACCCAACCCAACCCAACCCAACCCAACCCAACCCAACCCAACCCAACCCACCCAACCCAACCCAACCCAACCCAACCCAACCCAACCCAACCAACCCAACCCAACCCAACCCCACCCAACCCAACCCAACCCAACCCAACCCAACCCAACCCAACCCAACCCAACCCAACCCAACCCAACCCCAACCCAACCCAACCCAACCCAACCCAACCCAACCCACCCAACCCCAACCCAACCCAACCCAACCCAACCCAACCCAACCCAACCCAACCCAACCCAACCCAACCCAACCCAACCCAACCCAACCCAACCCAACCCAACCCCAACCACCCAACCCAACCCAACCCAACCCAACCCAACCCAACCCAACCCAACCCAACCCAACCCCAACCCAACCCAACCCAACCCAACCCAACCCAACCCAACCCAACCCAACCCAACCCAACCCAACCCAACCCCAACCCAACCCCAACCCAACCCAACCCAACCCAACCCAACCCAACCCAACCCAACCCAACCCAACCCAACCCAACCCAACCCAACCCAACCCAACCCAACCCAACCCAACCCAACCCAACCCAACCCAACCCAACCCAACCCAACCCAACCCAACCCAACCCAACCCAACCCAACCCAACCCAACCCAACCCAACCCAACCCAACCCAACCCAACCCAACCCAACCCAACCCAACCCAACCCAACCCAACCCAACCCAACCCAACCCAACCCAACCCAACCAACCCAACCCAACCCAACCCAACCCAACCCAACCCAACCCAACCCAACCCAACCCAACCCAACCCAACCCAACCCAACCCAACCCAACCCAACCCAACCCAACCCAACCCAACCCAACCCAACCCAACCCAACCCAACCCAACCCAACCCAACCCAACCCAACCCAACCCAACCCAACCCAACCCAACCCAACCCAACCCAACCCAACCCAACCCAACCCAACCCAACCCAACCCAACCCAACCCAACCCAACCCAACCCAACCCAACCCAACCCAACCCAACCCAACCCAACCCAACCCAACCCAACCCAACCCAACCCAACCCAACCCAACCCAACCCAACCCAACCCAACCCAACCCAACCCAACCCAACCCAACCCAACCCAACCCAACCCAACCCAACCCAACCCAACCCAACCCAACCCAACCCAACCCAACCCAACCCAACCCAACCCAACCCAACCCAACCCAACCCAACCCAACCCAACCCAACCCAACCCAACCCAACCCAACCCAACCCAACCCAACCCAACCCAACCCAACCCAACCCAACCCAACCCAACCCAACCCTTTTTTTTTTTTTTTTTTTTTTTTATTATAGAGGTTTAGGAAACCTGTAAGCAGGCCCCCCAGGCATTGGTGTTCTGGCGCCTGGGGGAGTGTGGGGATGGGAGGGCCTCTTGGCGTACCCCGACCCACTAAAACCCTTTCCTCTGTCCTGCCACGCCTACCTGGACCCGCTAGGAAAGCATCTCCTCAGGTAGGAGCCGGTTGTTTTCCTCAGAGCTGTTCTTCGCTATATTTCCTATGTAAAATTTTTTTTGAATATTTTCGAAAAGCATCGAAATTTTCCTTATTTCTGGTGATGTCTAGAATAAAGTTATTTACCGTTATATTTCTTCCTACTATAGCCTGAATCTCTATTCTTTCATTTTCCCACCTTAAGCAATGAAATAAGGTATGTTCAGCTGTATCTTCCTGTTCATCACAGTACTTACATCCAGGGGTTTCTTTCTTTTTAATCTCGAAGAGATACTTGCCGAAGCTGCCATGACCACTAAGCATTTGAGTTAGATAGTAGTCTACTTCACCAAATTGCCTATTTATCCAGAGTCTTATGTCAGGGATAAGCTTTTTAGTCCATGTCCCCCTATCGCTTGCTGCCCATTCTGTCTGCCAGACTTCAATGGATCTTCTTCGTTCTAAATTTTTTGTCTCTGTTGAAGGTACGTCTCCTCTGAAAAGACGGGCTCTTTCCTTCGCTAGGATATGAAGCGGCACTGATCCCGAAATCACCAGCAGTGCATCCGTCGAAACAGTGCGGTAAGCTGAACAGACTCTGAGGGCCATGGTTCTTTGGAATTGTTGAATCCTCCTCCTGTTTATTTGTATATCCATTGCACTACTCCAAACAGGTGCCCCGTACATCACTATGTTTTCACACGCAGAGGCTAGTAGTTTCCTCTTGGCCGATGTTGGGCCTCGTATATTTGGTAAGATGGCGCAGAGTGCCTTAGCCGTACGCTGTGCTTTGAGACATACTTCCTTAATATGCGCATTCATATCGAGTGCACGATCTAGATGAAACCCTAAGTATTTCACGGTCTTTTTTGGAATTACCTCAGCATCTTTGAATTGGAATGGCTTAGTAATATTGCTTCTGTCTTTTCAGTGGCTACCTCCAGCTTATGCCTGTCCATCCAGTCCGCCACCAGTTCCAGAGTGTTATTCACTGCTGCCATTAGATCCCGATCATTGTCTTGAGAGCCAAAAATACCCAAATCATCCGCATAGCAGATTATTTCAATGCCCTCCGGCACTGGAAGGCTCATTACACTGTCATATAACAGATCCCAGAGAGTTGGGCCCGCCACTGAGCCCTGTGGTACTCCCCCAAAGACTTCGATTTCCTCTTCCTGACTCAGGACTATCTGCCGGTCTTCAAGATAGCTTCTGAAGGTATTTATCAGGTACTTACTGATCCCCCAGCTTCGCAATATCTGGATAATAAGTTCCCAGGAGGCGCAGTTAAAGGCGTTCTTAACATCCACCAACACTAGGACGTTGTGTTTTCCGGGTTTACTTTTTGCAAGTTCTATGACACGGTGCATTGCGTGGGTTGTAGATCTCCCCTTAACGAACCCGTATTGGTTTGGGTGAAGACCGCCCTTTTTATCTATTATTTCCTTCCATAGCCGCTGATTGACCATGCATTCGTACACCTTTCCAATTGCGTCAAGTAGACAGATGGGTCGATATTTCGGGGAGTCGTTTAAACTTTTCTTGGGCTTTTCGATAAGAACAAGTTTTGCCCTCTTCCATTCCCTAGGAAAATAATTCTTCTGGAGAAGGGTATTATAGAAGTATTTGAACACCTCTGTATTTTCCAAAATGAGGGTCTTTATGACACCAGGTGGTATATTATCGCATCCCGGTGCTTTATCGGCTTTTATTTTGGTAGCTGCAAACTGTAATTCTTCTGCGGTAAATAATTGGCATTGATTCATTACAGTTGGTATGCCTTCCTGTGGGGTCCAGGTTTGTCTTTCTGTGATAAAAAGCTCCTTAGATAGGCGGATTTTTTCTTCTATTGACATTTGTACTTTGGGAGGCATTTTCTTTAATTGACTCCTTATTATACTATACGCCTCTCCGTATATGTCTTCTTGTAGATCCTCCAGAAGTTTTTTCCATGAGTCACTTTTAGCTTTCTTGATATTTTGTGAAAGTTCTTTTTTTGCTTCTTTATATTCCAGCCTGTAAATTTCTCGCTGCACTTGAGACCTTGTTTCTCTTTGGAACCTTCTTCTTTTTCCTTTTACCTCGAGGATTTTTGTTTGCATGGTTTGGTTCCACCAGTATGGCATTTGAAATTCACTGTCACATCTAACTCTGGGAGTGCTTCTGTGATATGCTTGTCGGATTGTTTTTATCATTTTTGTTACAGTGTTTGGTAATGGTTTTTTGTTTATGTTATTTTTAAATGTTTCCTTTAACTTATTCATGTCCGTGATGCCGTATTTATATTTTTTGTTATTGGTTTTTTGTTGGTTTGTTAATAAAGTTTCTGTGATAATAAACTTGTGTTCGGTTATATCTGGGTCTTCCAAAACTCGCCAAGTGGGATTATTTTCGATTGTCCTCTCGCAAACCATTGTTAGATCAATGTACGACGTGCCTGTTGGTCTTACCAGTGTTGGTAGAACTCCGTCATTTAAGACAGTAAGCCTGTTTGCTTCGCACCATTCCAGGATCTCTTTGCCTCGTCTGTCAGTGTAAGTACCTCCCCATAGCTCATGTTTAGCATTGAAGTCTCCTGTGATGAGTAACTTACTAGAGGGATATTTTGTTTTTGCCTCAGTCACCATTTCTTGAAGTTCCTGTACTTGTGCGCAGAACCTTTCAAATGGAGTGTTTGGGCTTAAATATGCTGACAAGACCCACCAGTCTGCTATCCTTAGACTAACGTAACACTGGCCAGCCTGATGTTCCAGAACCTGCAAATTTTTGTTTACTATTACCACAAGTGCGTCGGCGTTTCTATTGGGATAATAATTTTGGCTGCCACTAATACATTTTTTTTTATTTGGTTCTGAAAAACAGATAATATCGCATTTGTTTGTCGCCGCTACCGCTGCAGCTGTGTCGTGTACAACAGTGCTTCTATTTGCATTGATTTGTAGCACCCGCATTCTGTTTCTCAAAGTAAGGAAGTGACTAAGTTTGGAGTTAGACGAATAGACTAAACTGAAGGCGTACCCAGCCCAGTGGGTCGAACTGTGCTGGGCAGTCTCCTGTTCTCATTGTATTTCGTTTTCCTCGCCTGTGATATTGCTTGTTTAAACGCTGTACATTGCCCTGTGCCCATTTTATGATTCTGGTTGCAGAGGAGACATTTAGGGGACTCTTTGCATTCTTTTGCGAAGTGTCCCTCTTGTCCGCAGTTCGTGCAATGTTTACTTCGATCTGGTCCCGTGCATTCATAGGATTTGTGTTCAAAAGCCCAACATCGATGACATCTGGTAACTTCTATCTTCTCTTCCACACTACATCTAGTTACTCCAATCTGTAAGATTTTATTTTTTAGCAATTCTTTTCCTATCTCTCTATCAATCACCAAGGTGGCAGCCATTGTGTTCCGTGTGTTCGGTCTTAAAGAGCTGATCCTGTAGTGTTCTCCCTCTATCATATCTGTAGTTCTACCAGTTGCCTTTAGAGCCTCTATAATCTCCTCTTTTGAGGTCAGGTGATGCATACCTCTAATATGAACAACCACTTTTTCGTAATTGGTGTTTCTTATTTTTATTTTTGTTGTATTAATGGTTTGAATAATAGAGTTTTTCAAAGTGTTTACTACTTCTTCGTTTTTGTCTGTGACTATTAGGAGACCGCCCCCTTTTGCTTTGTGAACATTTCTTATGATTTGAGCCTCCTTTTTATTTTTGAGTCCGTCCTTTAGTTTTTTAACCATTTCCTCATATGCCAGGTCGTCCTTTTCAACTATTATGGCTGTCGTGTCACTTTGCCATGTTTTATTCCCTGTTCCTTTTTTTCGGATAGCAAGGTCACTTTCAGTATTTGTATAAATTTTAACTGAGGATGAAGAGCCGTGGTATATTGTCTCTACCATCTTCCTAAGTCTCCATATATCAATGTTTTCAATTTTATGTAGGGCTATTCTTTCGTCATCCTTAGTCTCTTCCTTAAGTTTAAGAAGCATATTCCAAAGTTCTTCCTCGTTGTTTCCTCTATTTATTTTTATTATTTTTTGTGAGGTGGTTTCCTTTTTTGTTTTTGTGGTTGTGGTGGTGGTTTGCTTAAGCACCTCAAAGTCTTCGTTCATTTCCGCAATTTCCGGGTATCTTTCCTTGAAAAGAGATTGGATACTTTTCGTCATTTTCCTGTCATTTGGATCGGTAAATACTACTTTAACTATAAGGGAGTTTGTTTTTAGGGGATTTCCTACTTGGATCTCACTATTTTTGAAAACTTCATCATTCCAGCTTGCCTGCGCGGCTTTCTTCCATTCCTCAAATGAGCGAATATTTTCAGGATTTATTGGTTCTGATTGACTCGGCTTTGGGCTCAGAGTTGCTTGTGTGCCAGCATCCACTAAGTCCGGCTTAGCCCGCGCTAGCGCACTTGACACTTCTTCTATATCCACTGATCCTATCATCCTTCCAATTTTTTCGACACTATCTTTTATGTCCCTTCTCGTGTTCTGGTTGGCTTTGACCAAGTTAGTAAGAGTTATGACCTCTGCCTTTAGTCTTGTAAGGACGTTGGTCACTTGAGTACTCATTTTACTAGGTTTCTTAGGTGTTCCTTCCCTTTTTCGTTTTGCAGGGTTTTCATTTGTTCCCGCGCCGAAATCATAGCTCTCTTCAGCATTTGTGGTCTGTGGGCGTTCTTTGTATGGCAGACCAGGGGGAGATCTAGTGATACTAGGTCTCCTAGCAAATTCCATCAGCAAAAGATCTTCGTATTCAAACGGTCGAGTGTCCCCCCCAGAATCCGTGGGACAGCCCTCCAAAGAGGGGTGGGATTCCCCGGCACTGCCGGAACCCACCTGGGGTAGTATAGATTTTGTTTTGTCTTCCATTTTTAACGATTTAGCATTTTATACCTACTGCCAGGTCTGGTTTTTTTTTTTTTTTTTTTTTTTTTTTTTTTTTTTTTTTTTTTGGGTGTGGGATTGTGGATGGAATGGGAACCCCCTAGCCCTCGAAAACCTAATAGCGTCGGGGGGGAGAAAGAACACCTCTCCCAGGGAGAGGGGGAAAAAAGGAGAAAAAATACAAGGTAAGTATGGATAAGTTAAGGTAAGTCGGTTTAGGAAACGTTTAGTAAAACGTCTGAGCTGTCCTTTGCAGCCAAAACATGAGTCCTCGCTCCAAAATGGTCTCGAGATCCCATGATTGGCTGAGCCCCCTCCACCAGCGTCAAGGTCCCGCAGCTCCTCGAGGGGGAACCCAACCCAACCCAACCCAACCCAACCCAACCCAACCCAACCCAACCCAACCCAACCCAACCCAACCCAACCCAACCCAACCCAACCCAACCCAACCCAACCCAACCCAACCCAACCCAACCCAACCCAACCCAACCCAACCCAACCCAACCCAACCCAACCCAACCCAACCCAACCCAACCCAACCCAACCCAACCCAACCCAACCCAACCCAACCCAACCCAACCCAACCCAACCCAACCCAACCCAACCCAACCCAACCCAACCCAACCCAACCCAACCCAACCCAACCCAACCCAACCCAACCCAACCCAACCCAACCCAACCCAACCCAACCCAACCCAACCCAACCCAACCCAACCCAACCCAACCCAACCCAACCCAACCCAACCCAACCCAACCCAACCCAACCCAACCCAACCCAACCCAACCCAACCCAACCCAACCCAACCCAACCCAACCCAACCCAACCCAACCCAACCCAACCCAACCCAACCCAACCCAACCCAACCCAACCCAACCCAACCCAACCCAACCCAACCCAACCCAACCCAACCCAACCCAACCCAACCCAACCCAACCCAACCCAACCCAACCCAACCCAACCCAACCCAACCCAACCCAACCCAACCCAACCCAACCCAACCCAACCCAACCCAACCCAACCCAACCCAACCCAACCCAACCCAACCCAACCCAACCCAACCCAACCCAACCCAACCCAACCCAACCCAACCCAACCCAACCCAACCCAACCCAACCCAACCCAACCCAACCCAACCCAACCCAACCCAACCCAACCCAACCCAACCCAACCCAACCCAACCCAACCCAACCCAACCCAACCCAACCCAACCCAACCCAACCCAACCCAACCCAACCCAACCCAACCCAACCCAACCCAACCCAACCCAACCCAACCCAACCCAACCCAACCCAACCCAACCCAACCCAACCCAACCCAACCCAACCCAACCCAACCCAACCCAACCCAACCCAACCCAACCCAACCCAACCCAACCCTTTTTTTTTTTTTTTTTTTGTGTAGAGGAGGTAAAAAATCTGTCAGCAGACACCCCAGGCGTTGATGTTCGAGTGCCTGGGGTAGTGTGGGGATGGGTAGATCGTCTAGCCCGACCCACTAAAAAATTCCTCCCCTCTTCGCATTTGGTTCCTCCCGGAACCACCTTTCAGTATTACTTCGGGAGGGATGCGGTAAGTTCTTTCTGTTTTATCTAAATTTTCTCTTTCTTACATTCATTGTTTTATTTTTTATTTACTTTTTTTTTTTTTCCCTTTCTTTTGCAATTTCTTGTCTTTTTTTTTTTCCCTTTTTTAAACATTTTTTAATTTTTTTTTTTTTTTTTTATTTTTATTGAATTTCTGTTCTATTTTCGTACTCCTTTTCTGTGTCCTCTTTCGTTTTCATAATTTTCTCTAGCATCTCTGCGACAGCCATCCAGTCTTCTTGGCTTCTCATCATAAGCTCTGCCACATTATTTGTTGATATTATCGAATTTGTTTTTGTTGCAGTTTCTCTTCTTATTTCCTCAAACATTTTACATTCGAATATAGTATGTTCAGCAGTATCTTCCATTTCACAGTACCAGCATGTGTCACTTTCCTGTTTTTTAATTTTCTTTAGATAACTTTTAAATATCCCATGTCCTGTAAATGCTTGTGTTATGTAATAGTTTGTTGTTGTCCACTTTTTATCGGTCCACTGTCTTACGTCTTTTATGAAGATTTTTGTCCAGCCATTATACCTTGTCCACCTTTCTTGCCATTTCTCCATTAGTATTTGGTTAGCATCGAGTTTGTGTTGTCTTCCGTATTCGTAAATTTTTGCCCTTTCTTCGGTTTTTAGGTCGAGTGGAGGTAATTTTGCCAGTACTTCGACCGCCTGCGTTGGTACCGTTCTATATGCTGACGTTATCATGATTGATAGGTTTCTATTCACCCTTGTAAACATATTTGCATAGTGCTTATACCGCAGAACTTCATGCCACGCTGGCGCTGCATATAGGACGGTTGAAGTGACTGCGCTAGCTATGGTTCTCCTCTTGCAAGCTTTGGGTCCTTTGGTTTTTGGCATAATTCTATATAAAAGAGTCATCATCTGGTAAGCTTTCTCTGTTGCGTATCTTATGTGTGCTTTCAACTGCAATTCGCGATCCAGCATTATCCCAAGGTATTTGACTGTATCCGATGTCCTGATTATTTGGTCCTGTATACTTAGTTCTATATGTCGAATATTTCTCTTTCCGTTTATTATTATTATTTCTGTCTTTTGTGTTGCCGTCTTTATGTCCATGTGTTTTAGAGTCTCTATTATTGTTTCTATAGCATAGCAAGCCTTGTCCTCAATCTGTTCAATGTTTTTTGCTGTTATGAATACCGCTAAGTCGTCAGCGTAGGCCACAAGTTCTACTCCCTGTTCCAGTTTGATTTTTAGTATCTTGTCATAAAAGATGTTCCATAAGGTTGGGCCTAGCACCGATCCCTGAGGTACCCCACATGTCATCTCTACCTCCGCCCCGTGTGCAGTGACGATTTTCCGATCCGAGAGATACGACTTAATTATGTTGACAAGATAAGTCCCTATGGCTCCTTTCCTTAGTGCTTGAACTATTTTATGCCACGGGGCGGAGTTAAATGCATTTTCTATATCCAGTAGGATCATCACACATATTTCCCTGTTCTTAAAAGCCTTTCTTCTTATTTTTTCTGATCTCTCCTGAATATTTCTTAGTGCACTGATTGTAGATTTACCTTTTGTGAATCCATACTGATTTTCGCTCACTAGGCCCTTATCTTTTATCTCTTGGCACAATCTGTTTTTAATTACACGTTCTAGTAGTTTTCCCGCAATGTCACTGAGACAGAGGGGTCTGTAGGCGGTATTTCCCACGCTATCCTTTTTGGGTTTCTCAATCAGTACTAAATTAGCCGTTTTCCAGATATTCGGGAAGACTCCTGTTTTAAGGCAGTTGTTAAAAACTTGGGCCACATATTCGATATTTTGTCCAGTCCATGCTACGAGGATTTCTGGCGTGATTAGATCCGGTCCTGGTGCTTTTTTTAGTTTTGTTTCTTTGATTGCTGTAAATATTTCTTCATTTTTTATACTTGGTATTTGTTCATCTAAACCTTGTGATTCTATTTGCCATATTATTTTCTTTTTTTGTGGAAATAGTTTTTTTATTTGTTGCATTGTATTTTCTTCATCTGGTCTTTTTTGTTGTCTAAGTTTAAGTTTTCTTGTTGCAATTTGGTAGGCTTTTCCCCAAATGTCATCATCTAGTTCTGTACATAGTTTATTCCAGTTTTCATTTTTGCTCTTATTGATTTTCTTTTTGAGTTCCTGCTTTTCTTTTTTATATGTTTCTGTTAGAAGTGCTATTTCTTCTTCTGGAGCATCGCGTGTCTTAGCTCTTGTTAGTTTTCTCCTTTGTTTATTGCAAGCTATTCTACTCTCAGCAATCTCCTGATTCCACCAGTAGACTGCCTCATGTTTGCTGTCCACCCTTTTTTTAAAATATAAGTTGCAGTCCTTAAGAATCATTTCCATCATGATCTCGGGTTTTATCATGATTTCATCTTTGAGGTTAATTTCGTGCTTGCATCTTTGAGTAAAGTTTTCTAGACTTTCCTTTGTCACCTTCCATCTGTATTTCTGAGGTTTTTTGGCGTCTTGTGTGTCTTTTATTTTAGTTTTTGTAATTTCAAACCTTATGTTGTGATGATCGCTGTAGTTTTCTTTATCTATCTCTACTCTCCAGTTATTAATGTCTTCAATGGCTTGTTCGGATGCAGCAGTAAAATCTATTATAGAGGATCCGTTTGTGCTAGAGAAGGTTGGACTGTTACCTTGATTTGCTACCACTAAATTGTTGGCCAGTATAAATTCTTCAAATATTTTTCCTCTAGGGTTAGTCCTATCTGAGCCTATTAAGGGTGTCTTAGCATTTAAATCCCCGCCTATCACTAATCTTGTCTTGTTTCTCCTGATTTCTGCTTCGAGGTTGTTTATTAGCTCACTAAAGTCTTCTAGTTCTCCATTGGGGGAAAAATAGCATGATATTATGACACAGTGAATCAGGTCAAGACACACAAAACCTTTTCCCTTTGTTATTTTTTTGATCGGGATTTTTTTGTTAACATAGATAAAACAGTCTAAGTCATTGTCACAATAGAGGGTTTCGATTCTATTTATATTTGGCTCTTGTCCCAATACTAAGTGAATTTCTTCTTCAATAATCGTTTGTGCCAGTAAATCATGGGCATTTCTGCATCTGTTTAGATTTATCTGTAGGGTCTTTATATTGTAAGGTTTATCGAATTTTATAAATGTTTGCGGGCAGAATTCAAGAACTTTCGGAAGAGATTGCACTTTGATGTTCCAGCACGATGTCCATCCGTTTTACACACCGGGCAAAAAGTATTATTGCAGCAGTCTTTTGCTGGATGTCCACTTTCTCCACAGTTAAAGCATAGACTAGTTCTATTTATTCCAGCACAGTCCCTTGGGTTGTGGTCATACTCCCAGCATTTAAAGCACCTTTGGATATGTAATCGACGTTCGATCCTACACCTCACCAGTCCTATTCTTAGTGTTTTCTTCTCAATAAGCGACTCCGCGTCCTGTTTGTTAATAGTTAGGGTCACAGCTTGTGTGTTTCCAGCAGCTGGTCTAAGTTCACTTAGTCTATATTCCTTTTTTTCAAGATCTTTAATGTTGTTTCGCAGCGCAATTTTAATTTCCTCCATTTCAGTCAGGGCATCAATGTCTCTAATATGTAAGCTTTGTTTCAGATAATTTTTTCCCTCCATTTTCCATATTTTGCTTTCTCCAGTTTTTTCTTTTATCGTATCTTTTAATATATTAACGATATTTTCTTTTTTGTCTACTGTTATGATAAGTCTACCATCTCTTGTGCTGCGGATCCCTTGTATGTTTTCCCTTTGTTCACACTCTGAAAGTGCAGTTTTGACGTTTCTTAAAGTATCTTGATAGTTTTTGTTGTTTCCTTCTACTATTAGTGCATACGTATTTCTTTCTGTTTTTTTTCTTGTTTGTGCTGATTTTTCCTTGCCATATATGATGACTCTGGTGTCTGTTCCATTAAAAACGGCTTCTGTCATTTTTCTTAATTCTTGATCGCTTATTTTGTCTAAGGAGTGCAAAAGGATTGTATCGTCATCCTTGCACTCTTCTTTTAGTTTTATTAGTTGATAAAAGATAGATTCCTCGGCATCGTAGAAAATTTTGACTATTTTAGTCTTTTTAATGTCTCCCACAGTTTCCGTTCGGATTTGACATTTTTGTTCCAAAACTCCAAAATTCTCCCGTATTTCACATAGTTCAGGGTATTTTTCCCCAAATATCTTTTGAATACCATTTTCCATATTTGGATCCAAATTAGAGATCCATACAGTTTTAACAAAATTTTCTTTATCTGTTATAGGACTTCCTATTTTCAGTATTGTGTTTGCAAAAATTTCTTCAGGCCAAATTTTTTCAGTTATGTCCATATATTCCTGATAATTTGAAATTTTATCTATGTGATGTAAAGTTTCTTTTTCTCCGAAATTTGTTTGTATTTCTACGTCTTTTTTTTCTGTTTTTTCTATGGTGTTTTTTTCATATTTGTTATTTTCCATCCATGTTTGTATTTCATTACTCTTTATTTTGTTTACTTGTCTTCTCAATTTAATAATGTTTTCTTTAAGTTGTTTTTTTGTATTTTGCTCTACATACGATTCCATGTCTATGGTGATTTTTTCTATTGTTTGCATTATATTTGATAGAATTTGCGCCTCATTGCATATTTTTCTTTTACTCACATTTTGAACTTCTTCCAAGTCTATTGAAGTGTCCATTCTTTTTCTTTTTTTTTCTTCATTTATTTCTTGTTGTGTAGGGTAGAAAGTATCTGTCTCGTTGATTTCTGTATCTATAGTTTGCAGCATAGCTGGTGGAGATCTAGCTATAGAGCTTCTTCTTTCAAAGGGATTAATATCGCTAAAGTTCAGCGGAAATGGATGATTGCTCCCCCCAGAATCCGTGGAGCAGCCCTCTCGCAAGGGGTGGGATTCTCCGGCTTTGCCGGTACCCACCTGGGGTAGTTTACTTTTATGTTTGTCTTCCATTTTTGTTTTGTGCTTTTTATACCTACTGCCAGGTTTGCCATTGTTCGCGACACACGTTTACCCCTGTGTCATGCAGACCCTCGGCACTATGGTTTAACCTTAGTCTTGGGGTCCGTTCTCATTTTTTTTTTTTTTTTTTTTTTTTTTTTTTTTTTTTTCAGATGTCAGGATGGGGATAAGGATAGGAACCTCCTAGCCCTCGTCACCTAATAGCGTCAGAGGGGAAAGAACTCGCCGCTCCCAGGGACCGGGGGGAAAAGGAAATTAATCTACCGGGTCAGAAAGGAAAAAATTTAGGGTAAGTTTTAAAGGAGGCGTTTAGAGAACACGCCTGAGCCGTCCTTAGCAGGCAGACATCCAACCTCGCTTCATAACTTGTTCGAGATCGGATGGCTGTCTGTGCCCCCTCCACCAAACGTCAAGGTCCAGCGGCTCCACGAGGGGGAACCCAACCCAACCCAACCCAACCCAACCCAACCCAACCCAACCCAACCCAACCCAACCCAACCCAACCCAACCCAACCCAACCCAACCCAACCCAACCCAACCCAACCCAACCCAACCCAACCCAACCCAACCCAACCCAACCCAACCCAACCCAACCCAACCCAACCCAACCCAACCCAACCCAACCCAACCCAACCCAACCCAACCCAACCCAACCCAACCCAACCCAACCCAACCCAACCCAACCCAACCCAACCCAACCCAACCCAACCCAACCCAACCCAACCCAACCCAACCCAACCCAACCCAACCCAACCCAACCCAACCCAACCCAACCCAACCCAACCCAACCCAACCCAACCCAACCCAACCCAACCCAACCCAACCCAACCCAACCCAACCCAACCCAACCCAACCCAACCCAACCCAACCCAACCCAACCCAACCCAACCCAACCCAACCCAACCCAACCCAACCCAACCCAACCCAACCCAACCCAACCCAACCCAACCCAACCCAACCCAACCCAACCCAACCCAACCCAACCCAACCCAACCCAACCCAACCCAACCCAACCCAACCCAACCCAACCCAACCCAACCCAACCCAACCCAACCCAACCCAACCCAACCCAACCCAACCCAACCCAACCCAACCCAACCCAACCCAACCCAACCCAACCCAACCCAACCCAACCCAACCCAACCCAACCCAACCCAACCCAACCCAACCCAACCCAACCCAACCCAACCCAACCCAACCCAACCCAACCCAACCCAACCCAACCCAACCCAACCCAACCCAACCCAACCCAACCCAACCCAACCCAACCCAACCCAACCCAACCCAACCCAACCCAACCCAACCCAACCCAACCCAACCCAACCCAACCCAACCCAACCCAACCCAACCCAACCCAACCCAACCCAACCCAACCCAACCCAACCCAACCCAACCCAACCCAACCCAACCCAACCCAACCCAACCCAACCCAACCCAACCCAACCCAACCCAACCCAACCCAACCCAACCCAACCCAACCCAACCCAACCCAACCCAACCCAACCCAACCCAACCCAACCCAACCCAACCCAACCCAACCCAACCCAACCCAACCCAACCCAACCCAACCCAACCCAACCCAACCCAACCCAACCCAACCCAACCCAACCCAACCCAACCCAACCCAACCCAACCCAACCCAACCCAACCCAACCCAACCCAACCCAACCCAACCCAACCCAACCCAACCCAACCCAACCCAACCCAACCCAACCCAACCCAACCCAACCCAACCCAACCCAACCCAACCCAACCCAACCCAACCCAACCCAACCCAACCCAACCCAACCCAACCCAACCCAACCCAACCCAACCCAACCCAACCCAACCCAACCCAACCCAACCCAACCCAACCCAACCCAACCCAACCCAACCCAACCCAACCCAACCCAACCCAACCCAACCCAACCCAACCCAACCCAACCCAACCCAACCCAACCCAACCCAACCCAACCCAACCCAACCCAACCCAACCCAACCCAACCCAACCCAACCCAACCCAACCCAACCCAACCCAACCCAACCCAACCCAACCCAACCCAACCCAACCCAACCCAACCCAACCCAACCCAACCCAACCCAACCCAACCCAACCCAACCCAACCCAACCCAACCCAACCCAACCCAACCCAACCCAACCCAACCCAACCCAACCCAACCCAACCCAACCCAACCCAACCCAACCCAACCCAACCCAACCCAACCCAACCCAAAGTTTGGAAGTCTATATCTCGGCTTCTGTAAGCACTATCTTTAAAAATCCAACAGTGTTGTCTTAGTTTTGTCGTTCTGAATCCAACGAGACTACTCCTAAAGTTGTAGCTTCTTTATTAACCGAGATACAAAGTTTTAGTTTCCATAGGTGTGCACCAAAAACCCAAAGTTTGGAAGTCTATATCTCGGCTTCTGTATGCACTATCTTTAAAAATCCAACAGTGTTGTCTTAGTTTTGTCGTTCTGAATCCAACGAGACTACTCCTAAAGTTGTAGCTTCTTTATTAACCGAGATACAAAGTTTTAGTTTCCATATATGTGCACCAAAAACCCAAAGTTTGAAAGTCTATATCTCGGCTTCTGTATGCACTATCTTTAAAAATCCAACAGTATTATCTTAGTTTTGTCGTTCTGAATCCAACGAGATCACTTCCAAAGTCGTAGCTCCTTTATTAACCGAGATACAAAGTTTTAGTTTCCATATATGTGCACCAAAAACCCAAAGTTTGGAAGTCTATATCTCGGCTTCTGTATGCACTATCTTTAAAAATCCAACAGTATTATCTTAGTTTTGTCGTTCTGAATCCAACGAGACCACTCCTAAAGCTGTAGCTCCTTTATTAACCGAGATACAAAGTTTTAGTTTCCATAGGTGTGCACCAAAAACCCAAAGTTTGGAGGTCTATATCTCGGCTTCTGTAAGCACTATCTTTAAAAATCCAACAGTATTGTCTTAGTTTTGTCGTTCTGAATCCAACGAGACTACTCCCAAAGTCGTAGCTCCTTTATTAACCGAGATACAAAGTTTTAGTTTCCATATATGTGCACCAAAAACCCAAAGTTTGAAAGTCTATATCTCGGCTTCTGTATGCACTATCTTTAAAAATCCAACAGTATTATCTTAGTTTTGTCGTTCTGAATCCAACGAGACCACTCCTAAAGTTGTAGCTTCTTTATTAACCGAGATACAAAGTTTTAGTTTCCATAGGTGTGCACCAAAAACCCAAAGTTTGGAAGTCTATATCTCGGCTTCTGTATGCACTATTTTTAAAAATCCATCAGTATTATCTTA
This sequence comes from Anthonomus grandis grandis, assembly GCF_022605725.1. Classification (NCBI taxonomy): domain Eukaryota; kingdom Metazoa; phylum Arthropoda; class Insecta; order Coleoptera; family Curculionidae; genus Anthonomus; species Anthonomus grandis. Next base: position 16,837 of record NW_026088511.1, read on the forward strand.
GTTTTGTCGTTCTGAATCCAACGAGACCACTCTTAAAGTTGTAGCTCCTTTATTAACCGAGATACAAAGTTTTAGTTTTCATATATGTGCACCAAAAACCTAAAGTTTGGAAGTCTATATCTCGGCTTCTGTATGCACTATCTTTAAAAATTTAACAGTATTATCTTAGTTTTGTCATTTTGAATCCAACGAGACCACTCTTAAAGTTGTAGCTCTTTTATTAACCGAGATACAGAGTTTTAGTTTCCACAGGTGTGCACCAAAAACCCAAAGTTTGGAAGTCTATATCTCGGCTTCTGTATGCACTATCTTTAAAAATCCAACAGTATTATCTTAGTTTTGTCGTTCTGAATCCAACGAGACCACTCCCAAAGTTGTAGCTCCTTTACTAACCGAGATACAAAGTTTTAGTTTCCATATATGTGCACCAAAAACCCAAAGTTTGGAAGTCTATATCTCGGCTTCTGTATGCACTATTTTTAAAAATCCAACAGTATTATCTTAGTTTTGTCGTTCTGAATCCAACGAGACCACTCCTAAAGTTGTAGCTTCTTTATTAACCGAGATACAAAGTTTTAGTTTCCATAGGTGTGCACCAAAAACCCAAAGTTTGGAAGTCTATATCTCGGCTTCTGTAAGCACTATCTTTAAAAATCCAACAGTGTTGTCTTAGTTTTGTCGTTCTGAATCCAACGAGACTACTCCTAAAGTTGTAGCTTTTTTATTAACCGAGATACAAAGTTTTAGTTTCCATAGGTGTGCACCAAAAACCCAAAGTTTGGAAGTCTATATCTCGGCTTCCGTATGCACTATCTTTAAAAATCCAACAGTATTATCTTAGTTTTGTCGTTCTGAATCCAACGAGACCACTCTTAAAGTTGTAGCTCTTTTATTAACCGAGATACAAAGTTTTAGTTTCCATATATGTGCACCAACAACCCAAAGTTTGGAAGTCTATATCTCGGCTTCTGTATGCACTATCTTTAAAAATCCAACAGTGTTGTCTTAGTTTTGTCGTTCTGAATCCAACGAGACTACTCCTAAAGTTGTAGCTTCTTTATTAACCGAGATACAAAGTTTTAGTTTCCATAGGTGTGCACCAAAAACCCAAAGTTTGGAAGTCTATATCTCGGCTTCTGTATGCACTATCTTTAAAAATCCAACAGTATTATCTTAGTTTTGTCGTTCTGAATCCAACGAGACCACTCTTAAAGTTGTAGCTCCTTTATTAACCGAGATACAAAGTTTTAGTTTTCATATATGTGCACCAAAAACCTAAAGTTTGGTAGTCTATATCTCGGCTTCTGTATGCACTATCTTTAAAAATTTAACAGTATTATCTTAGTTTTGTCGTTCTGAATCCAACGAGACCACTCCCAAAGTCGTAGCTCCTTTATTAATCGAGATACAAAGTTTTAGTTTCCATATATGTGCACCAACAACCCAAAGTTTGGAAGTCTATATCTCGGCTTCTGTATGCACTATCTTTAAAAATCCAACAGTATTATCTTAGTTTTGTCGTTCTGAATCCAACGAGACCACTCCTAAATTTGTAGCTCTTTTATTAACCGAGATACAAAGTTTTAGTTTCCTTAGGTGTGCACCAAAAACCCAAAGTTTGGAAGTCTATATCTCGGCTTCTGTAAGCACTATCTTTAAAAATCCAACAGTATTATCTTAGTTTTGTCGTTCTGAATCCAACGAGACCACTCCTAAAGTTGTAGCTCCTTTACTAACCGAGATACAAAGTTTTAGTTTCCATAGGTGTGCACCAAAAACCCAAAGTTTGGAAGTCTATATCTCGGCTTCTGTAAGCACTATCTTTAAAAATCCAACAGTATTATCTTAGTTTTGTCGTTCTGAATCCAACGAGACCACTCCTAAAGTTGTAGCTTCTTTATTAACCGAGATACAAAGTTTTAGTTTCCATAGGTGTGCACCAAAAACCCAAAGTTTGGAAGTCTATATCTCGGCTTCTGTATGCACTATTTTTAAAAATCCAACAGTATTATCTTAGTTTTGTCGTTCTGAATCCAACGAGACCACTCCTAAAGCTGTAGCTCCTTTATTAACCGAGATATAAAGTTTTAGTTTCCATAGGTGTGCACCAAAAACCCAAAGTTTGGAGGTCTATATCTCGGCTTCTGTAAGCACTATCTTAAAAAATCCAACAGTATTGTCTTAGTTTTGTCGTTCTGAATCCAACGAGACTACTCCCAAAGTCGTAGCTCCTTTATTAACCGAGATACAAAGTTTTAGTTTCCATATATGTGCACCAAAAACCCAAAGTTTGAAAGTCTATATCTCGGCTTCTGTATGCACTATCTTTAAAAATCCAACAGTATTATCTTAGTTTTGTCGTTCTGAATCCAACGAGACCACTCCTAAAGTTGTAGCTTCTTTATTAACCGAGATACAAAGTTTTAGTTTCCATAGGTGTGCACCAAAAACCCAAAGTTTGGAAGTCTATATCTCGGCTTCTGTATGCACTATTTTTAAAAATCCAACAGTATTATCTTAGTTTTGTCGTTCTGAATCCAACGAGACCACTCTTAAAGTTGTAGCTCCTTTATTAACCGAGATACAAAGTTTTAGTTTTCATATATGTGCACCAAAAACCTAAAGTTTGGAAGTCTATATCTCGGCTTCTGTATGCACTATCTTTAAAAATTTAACAGTATTATCTTAGTTTTGTCATTTTGAATCCAACGAGACCACTCTTAAAGTTGTAGCTCTTTTATTAACCGAGATACAGAGTTTTAGTTTCCACAGGTGTGCACCAAAAACCCAAAGTTTGGAAGTCTATATCTCGGCTTCTGTATGCACTATCTTTAAAAATCCAACAGTATTATCTTAGTTTTGTCGTTCTGAATCCAACGAGACCACTCCCAAAGTTGTAGCTCCTTTACTAACCGAGATACAAAGTTTTAGTTTCCATATATGTGCACCAAAAACCCAAAGTTTGGAAGTCTATATCTCGGCTTCTGTATGCACTATTTTTAAAAATCCAACAGTATTATCTTAGTTTTGTCGTTCTGAATCCAACGAGACTACTCTTAAAGTTGTAGCTCTTTTATTAACCGAGATACAAAGTTTTAGTTTCCATATATGTGCACCAAAAACCCAAAGTTTGGAAGTCTATATCTCGGCTTCTGTATGCACTATCTTCAAAAATCCAACAGTATTATCTTAGTTTTGTCGTTCTGAATCCAACGAGACTACTCCCAAAGTTGTAGCTCCTTTACTAACCGAGATACAAAGTTTTAGTTTCCATATATGTGCACCAAAAACCCAAAGTTTGGAAGTCTATATCTCGGCTTCTGTATGCACTATCTTTAAAAATCCAACAGTATTATCTTAGTTTTGTCGTTCTGAATCCAACGAGACCACTCTTAAAGTTGTAGCTCCTTTATTAACCGAGATACAAAGTTTTAGTTTTCATATATGTGCACCAAAAACCTAAAGTTTGGAAGTCTATATCTCGGCTTCTGTATGCACTATCTTTAAAAATCCAACAGTATTATCTTAGTTTTGTCGTTTTGAATCCAACGAGACCACTCCTAAAGTTGTAGCTTCTTTATTAACCGAGATACAAAGTTTTAGTTTCCATAGGTGTGCACCAAAAACCCAAAGTTTGGAAGTCTATATCTCGGCTTCTGTAAGCACTATCTTTAAAAATCCAACAGTGTTGTCTTAGTTTTGTCGTTCTGAATCTAACGAGACCACTCCCAAAGTTGTAGCTCCTTTACTAACCGAGATACAAAGTTTTAGTTTCCATATATGTGCACCAAAAACCCAAAGTTTGGAAGTCTATATCTCGGCTTCTGTATGCACTATCTTTAAAAATCCAACAGTATTATCTTAGTTTTGTCGTTCTGAATCCAACGAGACCACTCCCAAAGTTGTAGCTCCTTTATTAACCGAGATACAAAGTTTTAGTTTCCATAGGTGTGCACCAAAAACCCAAAGTTTGGAAGTCTATATCTCGGCTTCTGTATGCACTATCTTTAAAAATCCAACAGTATTATCTTAGTTTTGTCGTTCTGAATCCAACGAGACCACTCCTAAAGTTGTAGCTTCTTTATTAACCGAGATACAAAGTTTTAGTTTCCATAGGTGTGCACCAAAAACCCAAAGTTTGGAAGTCTATATCTCGGCTTCTGTAAGCACTATCTTTAAAAATCCAACAGTGTTGTCTTAGTTTTGTCGTTCTGAATCCAACGAGACTACTCCTAAAGTTGTAGCTTCTTTATTAACCGAGATACAAAGTTTTAGTTTCCATAGGTGTGCACCAAAAACCCAAAGTTTGGAAGTCTATATCTCGGCTTCTGTATGCACTATCTTTAAAAATCCAACAGTGTTGTCTTAGTTTTGTCGTTCTGAATCCAACGAGACTACTCCTAAAGTTGTAGCTTCTTTATTAACCGAGATACAAAGTTTTAGTTTCCATAGGTGTGCACCAAAAACCCAAAGTTTGGAAGTCTATATCTCGGCTTCTGTAAGCACTATCTTTAAAAATCCAACAGTGTTGTCTTAGTTTTGTCGTTCTGAATCCAACGAGACTACTCCTAAAGTTGTAGCTTCTTTATTAACCGAGATACAAAGTTTTAGTTTCCATAGGTGTGCACCAAAAACCCAAAGTTTGGAAGTCTATATCTCGGCTTCTGTATGCACTATCTTTAAAAATCCAACAGTGTTGTCTTAGTTTTGTCGTTCTGAATCCAACGAGACTACTCCTAAAGTTGTAGCTTCTTTATTAACCGAGATACAAAGTTTTAGTTTCCATATATGTGCACCAAAAACCCAAAGTTTGAAAGTCTATATCTCGGCTTCTGTATGCACTATCTTTAAAAATCCAACAGTATTATCTTAGTTTTGTCGTTCTGAATCCAACGAGATCACTTCCAAAGTCGTAGCTCCTTTATTAACCGAGATACAAAGTTTTAGTTTCCATATATGTGCACCAAAAACCCAAAGTTTGAAAGTCTATATCTCGGCTTCTGTATGCACTATCTTTAAAAATCCAACAGTATTATCTTAGTTTTGTCGTTCTGAATCCAACGAGACCACTCCTAAAGTTGTAGCTTCTTTATTAACCGAGATACAAAGTTTTAGTTTCCATAGGTGTGCACCAAAAACCCAAAGTTTGGAAGTCTATATCTCGGCTTCTGTATGCACTATTTTTAAAAATCCATCAGTATTATCTTAGTTTTGTCGTTCTGAATCCAACGAGACCACTCTTAAAGTTGTAGCTCCTTTATTAACCGAGATACAAAGTTTTAGTTTTCATATATGTGCACCAAAAACCTAAAGTTTGGAAGTCTATATCTCGGCTTCTGTATGCACTATCTTTAAAAATTTAACAGTATTATCTTAGTTTTGTCATTTTGAATCCAACGAGACCACTCTTAAAGTTGTAGCTCTTTTATTAACCGAGATACAGAGTTTTAGTTTCCACAGGTGTGCACCAAAAACCCAAAGTTTGGAAGTCTATATCTCGGCTTCTGTATGCACTATCTTTAAAAATCCAACAGTATTATCTTAGTTTTGTCGTTCTGAATCCAACGAGACCACTCCCAAAGTTGTAGCTCCTTTACTAACCGAGATACAAAGTTTTAGTTTCCATATATGTGCACCAAAAACCCAAAGTTTGGAAGTCTATATCTCGGCTTCTGTATGCACTATTTTTAAAAATCCAACAGTATTATCTTAGTTTTGTCGTTCTGAATCCAACGAGACCACTCCTAAAGTTGTAGCTTCTTTATTAACCGAGATACAAAGTTTTAGTTTCCATAGGTGTGCACCAAAAACCCAAAGTTTGGAAGTCTATATCTCGGCTTCTGTAAGCACTATCTTTAAAAATCCAACAGTGTTGTCTTAGTTTTGTCGTTCTGAATCCAACGAGACTACTCCTAAAGTTGTAGCTTTTTTATTAACCGAGATACAAAGTTTTAGTTTCCATAGGTGTGCACCAAAAACCCAAAGTTTGGAAGTCTATATCTCGGCTTCTGTATGCACTATCTTTAAAAATCCAACAGTATTATCTTAGTTTTGTCGTTCTGAATCCAACGAGACCACTCCTAGAGTTGTAGCTTCTTTATTAACCGAGATACAAAGTTTTAGTTTCCATAGGTGTGCACCAAAAACCCAAAGTTTGGAAGTCTATATCTCGGCTTCTGTAAGCACTATCTTTAAAAATCCAACAGTGTTGTCTTAGTTTTGTCGTTCTGAATCCAACGAGACTACTCCTAAAGTTGTAGCTTCTTTATTAACCGAGATACAAAGTTTTAGTTTCCATAGGTGTGCACCAAAAACCCAAAGTTTGGAAGTCTATATCTCGGCTTCTGTATGCACTATTTTTAAAAATCCAACAGTATTATCTTAGTTTTGTCGTTCTGAATCCAACGAGACCACTCTTAAAGTTGTAGCTCCTTTATTAACCGAGATACAAAGTTTTAGTTTTCATATATGTGCACCAAAAACCTAAAGTTTGGTAGTCTATATCTCGGCTTCTGTATGCACTATCTTTAAAAATTTAACAGTATTATCTTAGTTTTGTCGTTCTGAATCCAACGAGACCACTCCCAAAGTCGTAGCTCCTTTATTAATCGAGATACAAAGTTTTAGTTTCCATATATGTGCACCAACAACCCAAAGTTTGGAAGTCTATATCTCGGCTTCTGTATGCACTATCTTTAAAAATCCAACAGTATTATCTTAGTTTTGTCGTTCTGAATCCAACGAGACCACTCCTAAATTTGTAGCTCTTTTATTAACCGAGATACAAAGTTTTAGTTTCCTTAGGTGTGCACCAAAAACCCAAAGTTTGGAAGTCTATATCTCGGCTTCTGTAAGCACTATCTTTAAAAATCCAACAGTATTATCTTAGTTTTGTCGTTCTGAATCCAACGAGACTACTCCCAAAGTTGTAGCTCCTTTACTAACCGAGATACAAAGTTTTAGTTTCCATAGGTGTGCACCAAAAACCCAAAGTTTGGAAGTCTATATCTCGGCTTCTGTAAGCACTATCTTTAAAAATCCAACAGTATTATCTTAGTTTTGTCGTTCTGAATCCAACGAGACCACTCCTAAAGTTGTAGCTTCTTTATTAACCGAGATACAAAGTTTTAGTTTCCATAGGTGTGCACCAAAAACCCAAAGTTTGGAAGTCTATATCTCGGCTTCTGTATGCACTATTTTTAAAAATCCAACAGTATTATCTTAGTTTTGTCGTTCTGAATCCAACGAGACCACTCCTAAAGCTGTAGCTCCTTTATTAACCGAGATACAAAGTTTTAGTTTCCATAGGTGTGCACCAAAAACCCAAAGTTTGGAGGTCTATATCTCGGCTTCTGTAAGCACTATCTTAAAAAATCCAACAGTATTGTCTTAGTTTTGTCGTTCTGAATCCAACGAGACTACTCCCAAAGTCGTAGCTCCTTTATTAACCGAGATACAAAGTTTTAGTTTCCATATATGTGCACCAAAAACCCAAAGTTTGAAAGTCTATATCTCGGCTTCTGTATGCACTATCTTTAAAAATCCAACAGTATTATCTTAGTTTTGTCGTTCTGAATCCAACGAGACCACTCCTAAAGTTGTAGCTTCTTTATTAACCGAGATACAAAGTTTTAGTTTCCATAGGTGTGCACCAAAAACCTAAAGTTTGGAAGTCTATATCTCGGCTTCTGTATGCACTATCTTTAAAAATTTAACAGTATTATCTTAGTTTTGTCATTTTGAATCCAACGAGACCACTCTTAAAGTTGTAGCTCTTTTATTAACCGAGATACAGAGTTTTAGTTTCCACAGGTGTGCACCAAAAACCCAAAGTTTGGAAGTCTATATCTCGGCTTCTGTATGCACTATCTTTAAAAATCCAACAGTATTATCTTAGTTTTGTCGTTCTGAATCCAACGAGACCACTCCCAAAGTTGTAGCTCCTTTACTAACCGAGATACAAAGTTTTAGTTTCCATATATGTGCACCAAAAACCCAAAGTTTGGAAGTCTATATCTCGGCTTCTGTATGCACTATTTTTAAAAATCCAACAGTATTATCTTAGTTTTGTCGTTCTGAATCCAACGAGACTACTCTTAAAGTTGTAGCTCTTTTATTAACCGAGATACAAAGTTTTAGTTTCCATATATGTGCACCAAAAACCCAAAGTTTGGAAGTCTATATCTCGGCTTCTGTATGCACTATCTTCAAAAATCCAACAGTATTATCTTAGTTTTGTCGTTCTGAATCCAACGAGACTACTCCCAAAGTTGTAGCTCCTTTACTAACCGAGATACAAAGTTTTAGTTTCCATATATGTGCACCAAAAACCCAAAGTTTGGAAGTCTATATCTCGGCTTCTGTATGCACTATCTTTAAAAATCCAACAGTATTATCTTAGTTTTGTCGTTCTGAATCCAACGAGACCACTCTTAAAGTTGTAGCTCCTTTATTAACCGAGATACAAAGTTTTAGTTTTCATATATGTGCACCAAAAACCTAAAGTTTGGAAGTCTATATCTCGGCTTCTGTATGCACTATCTTTAAAAATCCAACAGTATTATCTTAGTTTTGTCGTTTTGAATCCAACGAGACCACTCCTAAAGTTGTAGCTTCTTTATTAACCGAGATACAAAGTTTTAGTTTCCATAGGTGTGCACCAAAAACCCAAAGTTTGGAAGTCTATATCTCGGCTTCTGTAAGCACTATCTTTAAAAATCCAACAGTGTTGTCTTAGTTTTGTCGTTCTGAATCTAACGAGACCACTCCCAAAGTTGTAGCTCCTTTACTAACCGAGATACAAAGTTTTAGTTTCCATATATGTGCACCAAAAACCCAAAGTTTGGAAGTCTATATCTCGGCTTCTGTATGCACTATCTTTAAAAATCCAACAGTATTATCTTAGTTTTGTCGTTCTGAATCCAACGAGACCACTCCCAAAGTTGTAGCTCCTTTATTAACCGAGATACAAAGTTTTAGTTTCCATAGGTGTGCACCAAAAACCAAAAGTTTGGAAGTCTATATCTCGGCTTCTGTATGCACTATCTTTAAAAATCCAACAGTATTATCTTAGTTTTGTCGTTCTGAATCCAACGAGACCACTCCTAAAGTTGTAGCTTCTTTATTAACCGAGATACAAAGTTTTAGTTTCCATAGGTGTGCACCAAAAACCCAAAGTTTGGAAGTCTATATCTCGGCTTCTCTAAGCACTATCTTTAAAAATCCAACAGTGTTGTCTTAGTTTTGTCGTTCTGAATCCAACGAGACTACTCCTAAAGTTGTAGCTTCTTTATTAACCGAGATACAAAGTTTTAGTTTCCATATATGTGCACCAAAAACCCAAAGTTTGGAAGTCTATATCTCGGCTTCTGTATGCACTATCTTTAAAAATCCAACAGTATTATCTTAGTTTTGTCGTTCTGAATCCAACGAGACCACTCTTAAAGTTGTAGCTCCTTTATTAACCGAGATACAAAGTTTTAGTTTTCATATATGTGCACCAAAAACCTAAAGTTTGGAAGTCTATATCTCGGCTTCTGTATGCACTATCTTTAAAAATCCAACAGTATTATCTTAGTTTTGTCGTTTTGAATCCAACGAGACCACTCCTAAAGTTGTAGCTTCTTTATTAACCGAGATACAAAGTTTTAGTTTCCATAGGTGTGCACCAAAAACCCAAAGTTTGGAAGTCTATATCTCGGCTTCTGTAAGCACTATCTTTAAAAATCCAACAGTGTTGTCTTAGTTTTGTCGTTCTGAATCTAACGAGACCACTCCCAAAGTTGTAGCTCCTTTACTAACCGAGATACAAAGTTTTAGTTTCCATATATGTGCACCAAAAACCCAAAGTTTGGAAGTCTATATCTCGGCTTCTGTATGCACTATCTTTAAAAATCCAACAGTATTATCTTAGTTTTGTCGTTCTGAATCCAACGAGACCACTCCCAAAGTTGTAGCTCCTTTATTAACCGAGATACAAAGTTTTAGTTTCCATAGGTGTGCACCAAAAACCCAAAGTTTGGAAGTCTATATCTCGGCTTCTGTATGCACTATCTTTAAAAATCCAACAGTATTATCTTAGTTTTGTCGTTCTGAATCCAACGAGACCACTCCTAAAGTTGTAGCTTCTTTATTAACCGAGATACAAAGTTTTAGTTTCCATAGGTGTGCACCAAAAACCCAAAGTTTGGAAGTCTATATCTCGGCTTCTGTAAGCACTATCTTTAAAAATCCAACAGTGTTGTCTTAGTTTTGTCGTTCTGAATCCAACGAGACTACTCCTAAAGTTGTAGCTTCTTTATTAACCGAGATACAAAGTTTTAGTTTCCATAGGTGTGCACCAAAAACCCAAAGTTTGGAAGTCTATATCTCGGCTTCTGTATGCACTATCTTTAAAAATCCAACAGTGTTGTCTTAGTTTTGTCGTTCTGAATCCAACGAGACTACTCCTAAAGTTGTAGCTTCTTTATTAACCGAGATACAAAGTTTTAGTTTCCATAGGTGTGCACCAAAAACCCAAAGTTTGGAAGTCTATATCTCGGCTTCTGTAAGCACTATCTTTAAAAATCCAACAGTGTTGTCTTAGTTTTGTCGTTCTGAATCCAACGAGACTACTCCTAAAGTTGTAGCTTCTTTATTAACCGAGATACAAAGTTTTAGTTTCCATATATGTGCACCAAAAACCCAAAGTTTGAAAGTCTATATCTCGGCTTCAGTATGCACTATCTTTAAAAATCCAACAGTATTATCTTAGTTTTGTCGTTCTGAATCCAACGAGATCACTTCCAAAATCGTAGCTCCTTTATTAACCGAGATACAAAGTTTTAGTTTCCATATATGTGCACCAAAAACCCAAAGTTTGGAAGTCTATATCTCGACTTCTGTATGCACTATCTTTAAAAATCCAACAGTATTATCTTAGTTTTGTCGTTCTGAATCCAACGAGACCACTCCTAAAGCTGTAGCTCCTTTATTAACCGAGATACAAAGTTTTAGTTTCCATAGGTGTGCACCAAAAACCCAAAGTTTGGACGTCTATATCTCGGCTTCTGTAAGCACTATCTTTAAAAATCCAACAGTATTGTCTTAGTTTTGTCGTTCTGAATCCAACGAGACTACTCCCAAAGTGGTAGCTCCTTTATTAACCGAGATACAAAGTTTTAGTTTCCATATATGTGCACCAAAAACCCAAAGTTTGAAAGTCTATATCTCGGCTTCTGTATGCACTATCTTTAAAAATCCAACAGTATTATCTTAGTTTTGTCGTTCTGAATCCAACGAGACCACTCCTAAAGTTGTAGCTTCTTTATTAACCGAGATACAAAGTTTTAGTTTCCATAGGTGTGCACCAAAAACCCAAAGTTTGGAAGTCTATATCTCGGCTTCTGTATGCACTATTTTTAAAAATCCAACAGTATTATCTTAGTTTTGTCGTTCTAAATCCAACGAGACCACTCTTAAAGTTGTAGCTCCTTTATTAACCGAGATACAAAGTTTTAGTTTTCATATATGTGCACCAAAAACCTAAAGTTTGGAAGTCTATATCTCGGCTTCTGTATGCACTATCTTTAAAAATTTAACAGTATTATCTTAGTTTTGTCATTTTGAATCCAACGAGACCACTCTTAAAGTTGTAGCTCTTTTATTAACCGAGATACAGAGTTTTAGTTTCCACAGGTGTGCACCAAAAACCCAAAGTTTGGAAGTCTATATCTCGGCTTCTGTATGCACTATCTTTAAAAATCCAACAGTATTATCTTAGTTTTGTCGTTCTGAATCCAACGAGACCACTCCCAAAGTTGTAGCTCCTTTACTAACCGAGATACAAAGTTTTAGTTTCCATATATGTGCACCAAAAACCCAAAGTTTGGAAGTCTATATCTCGGCTTCTGTATGCACTATTTTTAAAAATCCAACAATGTTATCTTAGTTTTGTCGTTCTGAATCCAACGAGACTACTCTTAAAGTTGTAGCTCTTTTATTAACCGAGATACAAAGTTTTAGTTTCCATATATGTGCACCAAAAACCCAAAGTTTGGAAGTCTATATCTCGGCTTCTGTATGCACTATCTTTAAAAATCCAACAGTATTATCTTAGTTTTGTCGTTCTGAATCCAACGAGACTACTCCCAAAGTTGTAGCTCCTTTACTAACCGAGATACAAAGTTTTAGTTTCCATATATGTGCACCAAAAACCCAAAGTTTGGAAGTCTATATCTCGGCTTCTGTATGCACTATCTTTAAAAATCCAACAGTATTATCTTAGTTTTGTCGTTCTGAATCCAACGAGACCACTCTTAAAGTTGTAGCTCCTTTATTAACCGAGATACAAAGTTTTAGTTTTCATATATGTGCACCAAAAACCTAAAGTTTGGAAGTCTATATCTCGGCTTCTGTATGCACTATCTTTAAAAATCCAACAGTATTATCTTAGTTTTGTCGTTTTGAATCCAACGAGACCACTCCTAAAGTTGTAGCTTCTTTATTAACCGAGATACAAAGTTTTAGTTTCCATAGGTGTGCACCAAAAACCCAAAGTTTGGAAGTCTATATCTCGGCTTCTGTAAGCACTATCTTTAAAAATCCAACAGTGTTGTCTTAGTTTTGTCGTTCTGAATCTAACGAGACCACTCCCAAAGTTGTAGCTCCTTTACTAACCGAGATACAAAGTTTTAGTTTCCATATATGTGCACCAAAAACCCAAAGTTTGGAAGTCTATATCTCGGCTTCTGTATGCACTATCTTTAAAAATCCAACAGTATTATCTTAGCTTTGTCGTTCTAAATCCAACGAGACCACTCCCAAAATTGTAGCTCCTTTATTAACCGAGATACAAAGTTTTAGTTTCCATAGGTGTGCACCAAAAACCCAAAGTTTGGAAGTCTATATCTCGGCTTCTGTATGCACTATCTTTAAAAATCCAACAGTATTATCTTAGTTTTGTCGTTCTGAATCCAACGAGACCACTCCTAAAGTTGTAGCTTCTTTATTAACCGAGATACAAAGTTTTAGTTTCCATAGGTGTGCACCAAAAACCCAAAGTTTGGAAGTCTATATCTCGGCTTCTGTAAGCACTATCTTTAAAAATCCAACAGTGTTGTCTTAGTTTTGTCGTTCTGAATCCAACGAGACTACTCCTAAAGTTTTAGCTTTTTTATTAACCGAGATACAAAGTTTTAGTTTCCATAGGTGTGCACCAAAAACCCAAAGTTTGGAAGTCTATATCTCGGCTTCCGTATGCACTATCTTTAAAAATCCAACAGTATTATCTTAGTTTTGTCGTTCTGAATCCAACGAGACCACTCCCAAAGTTGTAGCTCCTTTATTAACCGAGATACAAAGTTTTAGTTTCCATAGGTGTGCACCAAAAACCCAAAGTTTGGAAGTCTATATCTCGGCTTCTGTATGCACTATCTTTAAAAATCCAACAGTATTATCTTAGTTTTGTCGTTCTGAATCCAACGAGACCACTCCTAAAGTTGTAGCTTCTTTATTAACCGAGATACAAAGTTTTAGTTTCCATAGGTGTGCACCAAAAACCCAAAGTTTGGAAGTCTATATCTCGGCTTCTGTAAGCACTATCTTTAAAAATCCAACAGTGTTGTCTTAGTTTTGTCGTTCTGAATCCAACGAGACTACTCCTAAAGTTGTAGCTTCTTTATTAACCGAGATACAAAGTTTTAGTTTCCATAGGTGTGCACCAAAAACCCAAAGTTTGGAAGTCTATATCTCGGCTTCTGTATGCACTATCTTTAAAAATCCAACAGTGTTGTCTTAGTTTTGTCGTTCTGAATCCAACGAGACTACTCTTAAAGTTGTAGCTTCTTTATTAACCGAGATACAAAGTTTTAGTTTCCATAGGTGTGCACCAAAAACCCAAAGTTTGGAAGTCTATATCTCGGCTTCTGTATGCACTATCTTTAAAAATCCAACAGTATTATCTTAGTTTTGTCGTTCTGAATCCAACGAGACCACTCTTAAAGTTGTAGCTCCTTTATTAACCGAGATACAAAGTTTTAGTTTTCATATATGTGCACCAAAAACCTAAAGTTTGGTAGTCTATATCTCGGCTTCTGTATGCACTATCTTTAAAAATTTAACAGTATTATCTTAGTTTTGTCGTTCTGAATCCAACGAGACCACTCCCAAAGTCGTAGCTCCTTTATTAATCGAGATACAAAGTTTTAGTTTCCATATATGTGCACCAACAACCCAAAGTTTGGAAGTCTATATCTCGGCTTCTGTATGCACTATCTTTAAAAATCCAACAGTATTATCTTAGTTTTGTCGTTCTGAATCCAACGAGACCACTCCTAAATTTGTAGCTCTTTTATTAACCGAGATACAAAGTTTTAGTTTCCTTAGGTGTGCACCAAAAACCCAAAATTTGGAAGTCTATATCTCGGCTTCTGTAAGCACTATCTTTAAAAATCCAACAGTATTATCTTAGTTTTGTCGTTCTGAATCCAACGAGACCACTCCCAAAGTTGTAGCTCCTTTACTAACCGAGATGCAAAGTTTTAGTTTCCATAGGTGTGCAACAAAAACCCAAAGTTTGGAAGTCTATATCTCGGCTTCTGTAAGCACTATCTTTAAAAATCCAACAGTATTGTCTTAGCTTTGTCGTTCTGAATCCAACGAGACTACTCCCAAAGTCGTAGCTCCTTTATTAACCGAGATACAAAGTTTTAGTTTCCATAGGTGTGCACCAAAAACCCAAAGTTTGGAAGTCTATATCTCGGCTTCTGTAAGCACTATCTTTAAAAATCCAACAGTATTATCTTAGTTTTGTCGTTCTGAATCCAACGAGACCACTCCCAAAGTGGTAGCTCCTTTATTAACCGAGATACAAAGTTTTAGTTTCCATATATGTGCACCAAAAACCCAAAGTTTGGAAGTCTATATCTCGGCTTCTGTATGCACTATCTTTAAAAGTCCAACAGTATTATCTTAGTTTTGTCGTTCTGAATCCAACGAGACTACTCCCAAAGTTGTAGCTCCTTTATTAACCGAGATACAAAGTTTTAGTTTCCATATATGTGCACCAAAAACCCAAAGTTTGGAAGTCTATATCTCGGCTTCTGTATGCACTATCTTTAAAAATCCAACAGTATTATCTTAGTTTTGTCGTTCTGAATCCAACGAGACCACTCTTAAAGTTGTAGCTCCTTTATTAACCGAGATACAAAGTTTTAGTTTTCATATATGTGCACCAAAAACCTAAAGTTTGGTAGTCTATATCTCGGCTTCTGTATGCACTATCTTTAAAAATCTAACAGTGTTGTCTTAGTTTTGTCGTTCTGAATCCAACGAGACCACTCTTAAAGTTGTAGCTCCTTTATTAACCGAGATACAAAGTTTTAGTTTTCATATATGTGCACCAAAAACCTAAAGTTTGGTAGTCTATATTTCGGCTTCTGTATGCACTATCTTTAAAAATTTAACAGTATTATCTTAGTTTTGTCGTTCTGAATCCAACGAGACCACTCTTAAAGTTGTAGCTTCTTTATTAACCGAGATACAAAGTTTTAGTTTTCATATATGTGCACCAAAAACCTAAAGTTTGGAAGTCTATATCTCGGCTTCTGTATGCACTATCTTTAAAAATCCAACAATATTATCTTAGTTTTGTCGTTCTGAATCCAACGAGACTACTCTTAAAGTTGTAGCTCCTTTATTAACCGAGATACAAAGTTTTAGTTTTCATATATGTGCACCAAAAACCTAAAGTTTGGAAGTCTATATCTCGGCTTCTGTATGCACTATCTTTAAAAATCTAACAGTGTTGTCTTAGTTTTGTCGTTCTGAATCCAACGAGACCACTCTTAAAGTTGTAGCTCCTTTATTAACCGAGATACAAAGTTTTAGTTTTCATATATGTGCACCAAAAACCTAAAGTTTGGTAGTCTATATCTCGGCTTCTGTATGCACTATCTTTAAAAATCCAACAATATTATCTTAGTTTTGTCGTTCTGAATCCAACGAGACCACTCTTAAAGTTGTAGCTCCTTTATTAACCGAGATACAAAGTTTTAGTTTTCATATATGTGCACCAAAAACCTAAAGTTTGGAAGTCTATATCTCGGCTTCTGTATGCACTATCTTTAAAAATCTAACAGTGTTGTCTTAGTTTTGTCGTTCTGAATCCAACGAGACCACTCTTAAAGTTGTAGCTCCTTTATTAACCGAGATACAAAGTTTTAGTTTTCATATATGTGCACCAAAAACCTAAAGTTTGGTAGTCTATATCTCGGCTTCTGTATGCACTATCTTTAAAAATTTAACAGTATTATCTTAGTTTTGTCGTTCTGAATCCAACGAGACCACTCTTAAAGTTGTAGCTTCTTTATTAACCGAGATACAAAGTTTTAGTTTTCATATATGTGCACCAAAAACCTAAAGTTTGGAAGTCTATATCTCGGCTTCTGTATGCACTATCTTTAAAAATCCAACAATATTATCTTAGTTTTGTCTTTCTGAATCCAACGAGACCACTCCCAAAGTTGTAGCTCCTTTATTAATCGAGATACAAAGTTTTAGTTTCCATATATGTGCACCAACAACCCAAAGTTTGGAAGTCTATATCTCGGCTTCTGTATGCACTATCTTTAAAAATCCAACAGTATTATCTTAGTTTTGTCGTTCTGAATCCAACGAGACCACTCCTAAATTTGTAGCTCTTTTATTAACCGAGATACAAAGTTTTAGTTTCCTTAGGTGTGCACCAAAAACCCAAAGTTTGGAAGTCTATATCTCGGCTTCTGTAAGCACTATCTTTAAAAATCCAACAGTATTATCTTAGTTTTGTCGTTCTGAATCCAACGAGACCACTCCCAAAGTTGTAGCTCCTTTACTAACCGAGATACAAAGTTTTAGTTTCCATAGGTGTGCAACAAAAGCCCAAAGTTTGGAAGTCTATATCTCGGCTTCTGTAAGCACTATCTTTAAAAATCCAACAGTATTGTCTTAGCTTTGTCGTTCTGAATCCAACGAGACTACTCCCAAAGTCGTAGCTCCTTTATTAACCGAGATACAAAGTTTTAGTTTCCATAGGTGTGCACCAAAAACCCAAAGTTTGGAAGTCTATATCTCGGCTTCTGTAAGCACTATCTTTAAAAATCCAACAGTATTATCTTAGTTTTGTCGTTCTGAATCCAACGAGACCACTCTTAAAGTTGTAGCTCCTTTATTAACCGAGATACAAAGTTTTAGTTTTCATATATGTGCACCAAAAACCTAAAGTTTGGTAGTCTATATCTCGGCTTCTGTATGCACTATCTTTAAAAATGTAACAGTGTTGTCTTAGTTTTGTCGTTCTGAATCCAACGAGACCACTCTTAAAGTTGTAGCTCCTTTATTAACCGAGATACAAAGTTTTAGTTTTCATATATGTGCACCAAAAACCTAAAGTTTGGTAGTCTATATCTCGGCTTCTGTATGCACTATCTTTAAAAATTTAACAGTATTATCTTAGTTTTGTCGTTCTGAATCCAACGAGACCACTCTTAAAGTTGTAGCTTCTTTATTAACCGAGATACAAAGTTTTAGTTTTCATATATGTGCACCAAAAACCTAAAGTTTGGAAGTCTATATCTCGGCTTCTGTATGCACTATCTTTAAAAATCCAACAATATTATCTTAGTTTTGTCGTTCTGAATCCAACGAGACCACTCCCAAAGTTGTAGCTCCTTTATTAACCGAGATACAAAGTTTTAGTTTTCATATATGTGCACCAAAAACCTAAAGTTTGGAAGTCTATATCTCGGCTTCTGTATGCACTATCTTTAAAAATTTAACAGTATTATCTTAGTTTTGTCATTTTGAATCCAACGAGACCACTCTTAAAGTTGTAGCTCTTTTATTAACCGAGATACAGAGTTTTAGTTTCCACAGGTGTGCACCAAAAACCCAAAGTTTGGAAGTCTATATCTCGGCTTCTGTATGCACTATCTTTAAAAATCCAACAGTATTATCTTAGTTTTGTCGTTCTGAATCCAACGAGACCACTCCCAAAGTTGTAGCTCCTTTACTAACCGAGATACAAAGTTTTAGTTTCCATATATGTGCACCAAAAACCCAAAGTTTGGAAGTCTATATCTCGGCTTCTGTATGCACTATTTTTAAAAATCCAACAATGTTATCTTAGTTTTGTCGTTCTGAATCCAACGAGACTACTCTTAAAGTTGTAGCTCTTTTATTAACCGAGATACAAAGTTTTAGTTTCCATATATGTGCACCAAAAACCCAAAGTTTGGAAGTCTATATCTCGGCTTCTGTATGCACTATCTTTAAAAATCCAACAGTATTATCTTAGTTTTGTCGTTCTGAATCCAACGAGACTACTCCCAAAGTTGTAGCTCCTTTACTAACCGAGATACAAAGTTTTAGTTTCCATATATGTGCACCAAAAACCCAAAGTTTGGAAGTCTATATCTCGGCTTCTGTATGCACTATCTTTAAAAATCCAACAGTATTATCTTAGTTTTGTCGTTCTGAATCCAACGAGACCACTCTTAAAGTTGTAGCTCCTTTATTAACCGAGATACAAAGTTTTAGTTTTCATATATGTGCACCAAAAACCTAAAGTTTGGAAGTCTATATCTCGGCTTCTGTATGCACTATCTTTAAAAATCCAACAGTATTATCTTAGTTTTGTCGTTTTGAATCCAACGAGACCACTCCTAAAGTTGTAGCTTCTTTATTAACCGAGATACAAAGTTTTAGTTTCCATAGGTGTGCACCAAAAACCCAAAGTTTGGAAGTCTATATCTCGGCTTCTGTAAGCACTATCTTTAAAAATCCAACAGTGTTGTCTTAGTTTTGTCGTTCTGAATCTAACGAGACCACTCCCAAAGTTGTAGCTCCTTTACTAACCGAGATACAAAGTTTTAGTTTCCATATATGTGCACCAAAAACCCAAAGTTTGGAAGTCTATATCTCGGCTTCTGTATGCACTATCTTTAAAAATCCAACAGTATTATCTTAGCTTTGTCGTTCTAAATCCAACGAGACCACTCCCAAAATTGTAGCTCCTTTATTAACCGAGATACAAAGTTTTAGTTTCCATAGGTGTGCACCAAAAACCCAAAGTTTGGAAGTCTATATCTCGGCTTCTGTATGCACTATCTTTAAAAATCCAACAGTATTATCTTAGTTTTGTCGTTCTGAATCCAACGAGACCACTCCTAAAGTTGTAGCTTCTTTATTAACCGAGATACAAAGTTTTAGTTTCCATAGGTGTGCACCAAAAACCCAAAGTTTGGAAGTCTATATCTCGGCTTCTGTAAGCACTATCTTTAAAAATCCAACAGTGTTGTCTTAGTTTTGTCGTTCTGAATCCAACGAGACTACTCCTAAAGTTTTAGCTTTTTTATTAACCGAGATACAAAGTTTTAGTTTCCATAGGTGTGCACCAAAAACCCAAAGTTTGGAAGTCTATATCTCGGCTTCCGTATGCACTATCTTTAAAAATCCAACAGTATTATCTTAGTTTTGTCGTTCTGAATCCAACGAGACCACTCCCAAAGTTGTAGCTCCTTTATTAACCGAGATACAAAGTTTTAGTTTCCATAGGTGTGCACCAAAAACCCAAAGTTTGGAAGTCTATATCTCGGCTTCTGTATGCACTATCTTTAAAAATCCAACAGTATTATCTTAGTTTTGTCGTTCTGAATCCAACGAGACCACTCCTAAAGTTGTAGCTTCTTTATTAACCGAGATACAAAGTTTTAGTTTCCATAGGTGTGCACCAAAAACCCAAAGTTTGGAAGTCTATATCTCGGCTTCTGTAAGCACTATCTTTAAAAATCCAACAGTGTTGTCTTAGTTTTGTCGTTCTGAATCCAACGAGACTACTCCTAAAGTTGTAGCTTCTTTATTAACCGAGATACAAAGTTTTAGTTTCCATAGGTGTGCACCAAAAACCCAAAGTTTGGAAGTCTATATCTCGGCTTCTGTATGCACTATCTTTAAAAATCCAACAGTGTTGTCTTAGTTTTGTCGTTCTGAATCCAACGAGACTACTCTTAAAGTTGTAGCTTCTTTATTAACCGAGATACAAAGTTTTAGTTTCCATAGGTGTGCACCAAAAACCCAAAGTTTGGAAGTCTATATCTCGGCTTCTGTATGCACTATCTTTAAAAATCCAACAGTATTATCTTAGTTTTGTCGTTCTGAATCCAACGAGACCACTCTTAAAGTTGTAGCTCCTTTATTAACCGAGATACAAAGTTTTAGTTTTCATATATGTGCACCAAAAACCTAAAGTTTGGTAGTCTATATCTCGGCTTCTGTATGCACTATCTTTAAAAATTTAACAGTATTATCTTAGTTTTGTCGTTCTGAATCCAACGAGACCACTCCCAAAGTCGTAGCTCCTTTATTAATCGAGATACAAAGTTTTAGTTTCCATATATGTGCACCAACAACCCAAAGTTTGGAAGTCTATATCTCGGCTTCTGTATGCACTATCTTTAAAAATCCAACAGTATTATCTTAGTTTTGTCGTTCTGAATCCAACGAGACCACTCCTAAATTTGTAGCTCTTTTATTAACCGAGATACAAAGTTTTAGTTTCCTTAGGTGTGCACCAAAAACCCAAAATTTGGAAGTCTATATCTCGGCTTCTGTAAGCACTATCTTTAAAAATCCAACAGTATTATCTTAGTTTTGTCGTTCTGAATCCAACGAGACCACTCCCAAAGTTGTAGCTCCTTTACTAACCGAGATGCAAAGTTTTAGTTTCCATAGGTGTGCAACAAAAACCCAAAGTTTGGAAGTCTATATCTCGGCTTCTGTAAGCACTATCTTTAAAAATCCAACAGTATTGTCTTAGCTTTGTCGTTCTGAATCCAACGAGACTACTCCCAAAGTCGTAGCTCCTTTATTAACCGAGATACAAAGTTTTAGTTTCCATAGGTGTGCACCAAAAACCCAAAGTTTGGAAGTCTATATCTCGGCTTCTGTAAGCACTATCTTTAAAAATCCAACAGTATTATCTTAGTTTTGTCGTTCTGAATCCAACGAGACCACTCCCAAAGTGGTAGCTCCTTTATTAACCGAGATACAAAGTTTTAGTTTCCATATATGTGCACCAAAAACCCAAAGTTTGGAAGTCTATATCTCGGCTTCTGTATGCACTATCTTTAAAAGTCCAACAGTATTATCTTAGTTTTGTCGTTCTGAATCCAACGAGACTACTCCCAAAGTTGTAGCTCCTTTATTAACCGAGATACAAAGTTTTAGTTTCCATATATGTGCACCAAAAACCCAAAGTTTGGAAGTCTATATCTCGGCTTCTGTATGCACTATCTTTAAAAATCCAACAGTATTATCTTAGTTTTGTCGTTCTGAATCCAACGAGACCACTCTTAAAGTTGTAGCTCCTTTATTAACCGAGATACAAAGTTTTAGTTTTCATATATGTGCACCAAAAACCTAAAGTTTGGTAGTCTATATCTCGGCTTCTGTATGCACTATCTTTAAAAATCTAACAGTGTTGTCTTAGTTTTGTCGTTCTGAATCCAACGAGACCACTCTTAAAGTTGTAGCTCCTTTATTAACCGAGATACAAAGTTTTAGTTTTCATATATGTGCACCAAAAACCTAAAGTTTGGTAGTCTATATTTCGGCTTCTGTATGCACTATCTTTAAAAATTTAACAGTATTATCTTAGTTTTGTCGTTCTGAATCCAACGAGACCACTCTTAAAGTTGTAGCTTCTTTATTAACCGAGATACAAAGTTTTAGTTTTCATATATGTGCACCAAAAACCTAAAGTTTGGAAGTCTATATCTCGGCTTCTGTATGCACTATCTTTAAAAATCCAACAATATTATCTTAGTTTTGTCGTTCTGAATCCAACGAGACTACTCTTAAAGTTGTAGCTCCTTTATTAACCGAGATACAAAGTTTTAGTTTTCATATATGTGCACCAAAAACCTAAAGTTTGGAAGTCTATATCTCGGCTTCTGTATGCACTATCTTTAAAAATCTAACAGTGTTGTCTTAGTTTTGTCGTTCTGAATCCAACGAGACCACTCTTAAAGTTGTAGCTCCTTTATTAACCGAGATACAAAGTTTTAGTTTTCATATATGTGCACCAAAAACCTAAAGTTTGGTAGTCTATATCTCGGCTTCTGTATGCACTATCTTTAAAAATCCAACAATATTATCTTAGTTTTGTCGTTCTGAATCCAACGAGACCACTCTTAAAGTTGTAGCTCCTTTATTAACCGAGATACAAAGTTTTAGTTTTCATATATGTGCACCAAAAACCTAAAGTTTGGAAGTCTATATCTCGGCTTCTGTATGCACTATCTTTAAAAATCTAACAGTGTTGTCTTAGTTTTGTCGTTCTGAATCCAACGAGACCACTCTTAAAGTTGTAGCTCCTTTATTAACCGAGATACAAAGTTTTAGTTTTCATATATGTGCACCAAAAACCTAAAGTTTGGTAGTCTATATCTCGGCTTCTGTATGCACTATCTTTAAAAATTTAACAGTATTATCTTAGTTTTGTCGTTCTGAATCCAACGAGACCACTCTTAAAGTTGTAGCTTCTTTATTAACCGAGATACAAAGTTTTAGTTTTCATATATGTGCACCAAAAACCTAAAGTTTGGAAGTCTATATCTCGGCTTCTGTATGCACTATCTTTAAAAATCCAACAATATTATCTTAGTTTTGTCTTTCTGAATCCAACGAGACCACTCCCAAAGTTGTAGCTCCTTTATTAATCGAGATACAAAGTTTTAGTTTCCATATATGTGCACCAACAACCCAAAGTTTGGAAGTCTATATCTCGGCTTCTGTATGCACTATCTTTAAAAATCCAACAGTATTATCTTAGTTTTGTCGTTCTGAATCCAACGAGACCACTCCTAAATTTGTAGCTCTTTTATTAACCGAGATACAAAGTTTTAGTTTCCTTAGGTGTGCACCAAAAACCCAAAGTTTGGAAGTCTATATCTCGGCTTCTGTAAGCACTATCTTTAAAAATCCAACAGTATTATCTTAGTTTTGTCGTTCTGAATCCAACGAGACCACTCCCAAAGTTGTAGCTCCTTTACTAACCGAGATACAAAGTTTTAGTTTCCATAGGTGTGCAACAAAAGCCCAAAGTTTGGAAGTCTATATCTCGGCTTCTGTAAGCACTATCTTTAAAAATCCAACAGTATTGTCTTAGCTTTGTCGTTCTGAATCCAACGAGACTACTCCCAAAGTCGTAGCTCCTTTATTAACCGAGATACAAAGTTTTAGTTTCCATAGGTGTGCACCAAAAACCCAAAGTTTGGAAGTCTATATCTCGGCTTCTGTAAGCACTATCTTTAAAAATCCAACAGTATTATCTTAGTTTTGTCGTTCTGAATCCAACGAGACCACTCTTAAAGTTGTAGCTCCTTTATTAACCGAGATACAAAGTTTTAGTTTTCATATATGTGCACCAAAAACCTAAAGTTTGGTAGTCTATATCTCGGCTTCTGTATGCACTATCTTTAAAAATGTAACAGTGTTGTCTTAGTTTTGTCGTTCTGAATCCAACGAGACCACTCTTAAAGTTGTAGCTCCTTTATTAACCGAGATACAAAGTTTTAGTTTTCATATATGTGCACCAAAAACCTAAAGTTTGGTAGTCTATATCTCGGCTTCTGTATGCACTATCTTTAAAAATTTAACAGTATTATCTTAGTTTTGTCGTTCTGAATCCAACGAGACCACTCTTAAAGTTGTAGCTTCTTTATTAACCGAGATACAAAGTTTTAGTTTTCATATATGTGCACCAAAAACCTAAAGTTTGGAAGTCTATATCTCGGCTTCTGTATGCACTATCTTTAAAAATCCAACAATATTATCTTAGTTTTGTCGTTCTGAATCCAACGAGACCACTCCCAAAGTTGTAGCTCCTTTATTAACCGAGATACAAAGTTTTAGTTTTCATATATGTGCACCAAAAACCTAAAGTTTGGAAGTCTATATCTCGGCTTCTGTATGCACTATCTTTAAAAATCCAACAGTATTATCTTAGTTTTGTCGTTTTGAATCCAACGAGACCACTCCTAAAGTTGTAGCTTCTTTATTAACCGAGATACAAAGTTTTAGTTTCCATAGGTGTGCACCAAAAACCCAAAGTTTGGAAGTCTATATCTCGGCTTCTGTAAGCACTATCTTTAAAAATCCAACAGTGTTGTCTTAGTTTTGTCGTTCTGAATCTAACGAGACCACTCCCAAAGTTGTAGCTCCTTTACTAACCGAGATACAAAGTTTTAGTTTCCATATATGTGCACCAAAAACCCAAAGTTTGGAAGTCTATATCTCGGCTTCTGTATGCACTATCTTTAAAAATCCAACAGTATTATCTTAGCTTTGTCGTTCTAAATCCAACGAGACCACTCCCAAAATTGTAGCTCCTTTATTAACCGAGATACAAAGTTTTAGTTTCCATAGGTGTGCACCAAAAACCCAAAGTTTGGAAGTCTATATCTCGGCTTCTGTATGCACTATCTTTAAAAATCCAACAGTATTATCTTAGTTTTGTCGTTCTGAATCCAACGAGACCACTCCTAAAGTTGTAGCTTCTTTATTAACCGAGATACAAAGTTTTAGTTTCCATAGGTGTGCACCAAAAACCCAAAGTTTGGAAGTCTATATCTCGGCTTCTGTAAGCACTATCTTTAAAAATCCAACAGTGTTGTCTTAGTTTTGTCGTTCTGAATCCAACGAGACTACTCCTAAAGTTTTAGCTTTTTTATTAACCGAGATACAAAGTTTTAGTTTCCATAGGTGTGCACCAAAAACCCAAAGTTTGGAAGTCTATATCTCGGCTTCCGTATGCACTATCTTTAAAAATCCAACAGTATTATCTTAGTTTTGTCGTTCTGAATCCAACGAGACCACTCCCAAAGTTGTAGCTCCTTTATTAACCGAGATACAAAGTTTTAGTTTCCATAGGTGTGCACCAAAAACCCAAAGTTTGGAAGTCTATATCTCGGCTTCTGTATGCACTATCTTTAAAAATCCAACAGTATTATCTTAGTTTTGTCGTTCTGAATCCAACGAGACCACTCCTAAAGTTGTAGCTTCTTTATTAACCGAGATACAAAGTTTTAGTTTCCATAGGTGTGCACCAAAAACCCAAAGTTTGGAAGTCTATATCTCGGCTTCTGTAAGCACTATCTTTAAAAATCCAACAGTGTTGTCTTAGTTTTGTCGTTCTGAATCCAACGAGACTACTCCTAAAGTTGTAGCTTCTTTATTAACCGAGATACAAAGTTTTAGTTTCCATAGGTGTGCACCAAAAACCCAAAGTTTGGAAGTCTATATCTCGGCTTCTGTATGCACTATCTTTAAAAATCCAACAGTGTTGTCTTAGTTTTGTCGTTCTGAATCCAACGAGACTACTCTTAAAGTTGTAGCTTCTTTATTAACCGAGATACAAAGTTTTAGTTTCCATAGGTGTGCACCAAAAACCCAAAGTTTGGAAGTCTATATCTCGGCTTCTGTATGCACTATCTTTAAAAATCCAACAGTATTATCTTAGTTTTGTCGTTCTGAATCCAACGAGACCACTCTTAAAGTTGTAGCTCCTTTATTAACCGAGATACAAAGTTTTAGTTTTCATATATGTGCACCAAAAACCTAAAGTTTGGTAGTCTATATCTCGGCTTCTGTATGCACTATCTTTAAAAATTTAACAGTATTATCTTAGTTTTGTCGTTCTGAATCCAACGAGACCACTCCCAAAGTCGTAGCTCCTTTATTAATCGAGATACAAAGTTTTAGTTTCCATATATGTGCACCAACAACCCAAAGTTTGGAAGTCTATATCTCGGCTTCTGTATGCACTATCTTTAAAAATCCAACAGTATTATCTTAGTTTTGTCGTTCTGAATCCAACGAGACCACTCCTAAATTTGTAGCTCTTTTATTAACCGAGATACAAAGTTTTAGTTTCCTTAGGTGTGCACCAAAAACCCAAAATTTGGAAGTCTATATCTCGGCTTCTGTAAGCACTATCTTTAAAAATCCAACAGTATTATCTTAGTTTTGTCGTTCTGAATCCAACGAGACCACTCCCAAAGTTGTAGCTCCTTTACTAACCGAGATGCAAAGTTTTAGTTTCCATAGGTGTGCAACAAAAACCCAAAGTTTGGAAGTCTATATCTCGGCTTCTGTAAGCACTATCTTTAAAAATCCAACAGTATTGTCTTAGCTTTGTCGTTCTGAATCCAACGAGACTACTCCCAAAGTCGTAGCTCCTTTATTAACCGAGATACAAAGTTTTAGTTTCCATAGGTGTGCACCAAAAACCCAAAGTTTGGAAGTCTATATCTCGGCTTCTGTAAGCACTATCTTTAAAAATCCAACAGTATTATCTTAGTTTTGTCGTTCTGAATCCAACGAGACCACTCCCAAAGTGGTAGCTCCTTTATTAACCGAGATACAAAGTTTTAGTTTCCATATATGTGCACCAAAAACCCAAAGTTTGGAAGTCTATATCTCGGCTTCTGTATGCACTATCTTTAAAAGTCCAACAGTATTATCTTAGTTTTGTCGTTCTGAATCCAACGAGACTACTCCCAAAGTTGTAGCTCCTTTATTAACCGAGATACAAAGTTTTAGTTTCCATATATGTGCACCAAAAACCCAAAGTTTGGAAGTCTATATCTCGGCTTCTGTATGCACTATCTTTAAAAATCCAACAGTATTATCTTAGTTTTGTCGTTCTGAATCCAACGAGACCACTCTTAAAGTTGTAGCTCCTTTATTAACCGAGATACAAAGTTTTAGTTTTCATATATGTGCACCAAAAACCTAAAGTTTGGTAGTCTATATCTCGGCTTCTGTATGCACTATCTTTAAAAATCTAACAGTGTTGTCTTAGTTTTGTCGTTCTGAATCCAACGAGACCACTCTTAAAGTTGTAGCTCCTTTATTAACCGAGATACAAAGTTTTAGTTTTCATATATGTGCACCAAAAACCTAAAGTTTGGTAGTCTATATTTCGGCTTCTGTATGCACTATCTTTAAAAATTTAACAGTATTATCTTAGTTTTGTCGTTCTGAATCCAACGAGACCACTCTTAAAGTTGTAGCTTCTTTATTAACCGAGATACAAAGTTTTAGTTTTCATATATGTGCACCAAAAACCTAAAGTTTGGAAGTCTATATCTCGGCTTCTGTATGCACTATCTTTAAAAATCCAACAATATTATCTTAGTTTTGTCGTTCTGAATCCAACGAGACTACTCTTAAAGTTGTAGCTCCTTTATTAACCGAGATACAAAGTTTTAGTTTTCATATATGTGCACCAAAAACCTAAAGTTTGGAAGTCTATATCTCGGCTTCTGTATGCACTATCTTTAAAAATCTAACAGTGTTGTCTTAGTTTTGTCGTTCTGAATCCAACGAGACCACTCTTAAAGTTGTAGCTCCTTTATTAACCGAGATACAAAGTTTTAGTTTTCATATATGTGCACCAAAAACCTAAAGTTTGGTAGTCTATATCTCGGCTTCTGTATGCACTATCTTTAAAAATCCAACAATATTATCTTAGTTTTGTCGTTCTGAATCCAACGAGACCACTCTTAAAGTTGTAGCTCCTTTATTAACCGAGATACAAAGTTTTAGTTTTCATATATGTGCACCAAAAACCTAAAGTTTGGAAGTCTATATCTCGGCTTCTGTATGCACTATCTTTAAAAATCTAACAGTGTTGTCTTAGTTTTGTCGTTCTGAATCCAACGAGACCACTCTTAAAGTTGTAGCTCCTTTATTAACCGAGATACAAAGTTTTAGTTTTCATATATGTGCACCAAAAACCTAAAGTTTGGTAGTCTATATCTCGGCTTCTGTATGCACTATCTTTAAAAATTTAACAGTATTATCTTAGTTTTGTCGTTCTGAATCCAACGAGACCACTCTTAAAGTTGTAGCTTCTTTATTAACCGAGATACAAAGTTTTAGTTTTCATATATGTGCACCAAAAACCTAAAGTTTGGAAGTCTATATCTCGGCTTCTGTATGCACTATCTTTAAAAATCCAACAATATTATCTTAGTTTTGTCGTTCTGAATCCAACGAGACCACTCCCAAAGTTGTAGCTCCTTTATTAATCGAGATACAAAGTTTTAGTTTCCATATATGTGCACCAACAACCCAAAGTTTGGAAGTCTATATCTCGGCTTCTGTATGCACTATCTTTAAAAATCCAACAGTATTATCTTAGTTTTGTCGTTCTGAATCCAACGAGACCACTCCTAAATTTGTAGCTCTTTTATTAACCGAGATACAAAGTTTTAGTTTCCTTAGGTGTGCACCAAAAACCCAAAGTTTGGAAGTCTATATCTCGGCTTCTGTAAGCACTATCTTTAAAAATCCAACAGTATTATCTTAGTTTTGTCGTTCTGAATCCAACGAGACCACTCCCAAAGTTGTAGCTCCTTTACTAACCGAGATACAAAGTTTTAGTTTCCATAGGTGTGCAACAAAAGCCCAAAGTTTGGAAGTCTATATCTCGGCTTCTGTAAGCACTATCTTTAAAAATCCAACAGTATTGTCTTAGCTTTGTCGTTCTGAATCCAACGAGACTACTCCCAAAGTCGTAGCTCCTTTATTAACCGAGATACAAAGTTTTAGTTTCCATAGGTGTGCACCAAAAACCCAAAGTTTGGAAGTCTATATCTCGGCTTCTGTAAGCACTATCTTTAAAAATCCAACAGTATTATCTTAGTTTTGTCGTTCTGAATCCAACGAGACCACTCTTAAAGTTGTAGCTCCTTTATTAACCGAGATACAAAGTTTTAGTTTTCATATATGTGCACCAAAAACCTAAAGTTTGGTAGTCTATATCTTGGCTTCTGTATGCACTATCTTTAAAAATGTAACAGTGTTGTCTTAGTTTTGTCGTTCTGAATCCAACGAGACCACTCTTAAAGTTGTAGCTCCTTTATTAACCGAGATACAAAGTTTTAGTTTTCATATATGTGCACCAAAAACCTAAAGTTTGGTAGTCTATATCTCGGCTTCTGTATGCACTATCTTTAAAAATTTAACAGTATTATCTTAGTTTTGTCGTTCTGAATCCAACGAGACCACTCTTAAAGTTGTAGCTTCTTTATTAACCGAGATACAAAGTTTTAGTTTTCATATATGTGCACCAAAAACCTAAAGTTTGGAAGTCTATATCTCGGCTTCTGTATGCACTATCTTTAAAAATCCAACAATATTATCTTAGTTTTGTCGTTCTGAATCCAACGAGACCACTCCCAAAGTTGTAGCTCCTTTATTAACCGAGATACAAAGTTTTAGTTTTCATATATGTGCACCAAAAACCTAAAGTTTGGAAGTCTATATCTCGGCTTCTGTATGCACTATCTTTAAAAATCCAACAGTATTATCTTAGTTTTGTCGTTTTGAATCCAACGAGACCACTCCTAAAGTTGTAGCTTCTTTATTAACCGAGATACAAAGTTTTAGTTTCCATAGGTGTGCACCAAAAACCCAAAGTTTGGAAGTCTATATCTCGGCTTCTGTAAGCACTATCTTTAAAAATCCAACAGTGTTGTCTTAGTTTTGTCGTTCTGAATCTAACGAGACCACTCCCAAAGTTGTAGCTCCTTTACTAACCGAGATACAAAGTTTTAGTTTCCATATATGTGCACCAAAAACCCAAAGTTTGGAAGTCTATATCTCGGCTTCTGTATGAACTATCTTTAAAAATCCAACAGTATTATCTTAGTTTTGTCGTTCTGAATCCAACGAGACCACTCCCAAAGTTGTAGCTCCTTTATTAACCGAGATACAAAGTTTTAGTTTCCATAGGTGTGCACCAAAAACCCAAAGTTTGGAAGTCTATATCTCGGCTTCTGTATGCACTATCTTTAAAAATCCAACAGTATTATCTTAGTTTTGTCGTTCTGAATCCAACGAGACCACTCTTAAAGTTGTAGCTCCTTTATTAACCGAGATACAAAGTTTTAGTTTTCATATATGTGCACCAAAAACCTAAAGTTTGGAAGTCTATATCTCGGCTTCTGTATGCACTATCTTTAAAAATCTAACAGTGTTGTCTTAGTTTTGTCGTTCTGAATCCAACGAGACCACTCTTAAAGTTGTAGCTCCTTTATTAACCGAGATACAAAGTTTTAGTTTTCATATATGTGCACCAAAAACCTAAAGTTTGGTAGTCTATATCTCGGCTTCTGTATGCACTATCTTTAAAAATCCAACAATATTATCTTAGTTTTGTCGTTCTGAATCCAACGAGACCACTCTTAAAGTTGTAGCTCCTTTATTAACCGAGATACAAAGTTTTAGTTTTCATATATGTGCACCAAAAACCTAAAGTTTGGAAGTCTATATCTCGGCTTCTGTATGCACTATCTTTAAAAATCTAACAGTGTTGTCTTAGTTTTGTCGTTCTGAATCCAACGAGACCACTCTTAAAGTTGTAGCTCCTTTATTAACCGAGATACAAAGTTTTAGTTTTCATATATGTGCACCAAAAACCTAAAGTTTGGTAGTCTATATCTCGGCTTCTGTATGCACTATCTTTAAAAATTTAACAGTATTATCTTAGTTTTGTCGTTCTGAATCCAACGAGACCACTCTTAAAGTTGTAGCTTCTTTATTAACCGAGATACAAAGTTTTAGTTTTCATATATGTGCACCAAAAACCTAAAGTTTGGAAGTCTATATCTCGGCTTCTGTATGCACTATCTTTAAAAATCCAACAATATTATCTTAGTTTTGTCGTTCTGAATCCAACGAGACCACTCCCAAAGTTGTAGCTCCTTTATTAATCGAGATACAAAGTTTTAGTTTCCATATATGTGCACCAACAACCCAAAGTTTGGAAGTCTATATCTCGGCTTCTGTATGCACTATCTTTAAAAATCCAACAGTATTATCTTAGTTTTGTCGTTCTGAATCCAACGAGACCACTCCTAAATTTGTAGCTCTTTTATTAACCGAGATACAAAGTTTTAGTTTCCTTAGGTGTGCACCAAAAACCCAAAGTTTGGAAGTCTATATCTCGGCTTCTGTAAGCACTATCTTTAAAAATCCAACAGTATTATCTTAGTTTTGTCGTTCTGAATCCAACGAGACCACTCCCAAAGTTGTAGCTCCTTTACTAACCGAGATACAAAGTTTTAGTTTCCATAGGTGTGCAACAAAAGCCCAAAGTTTGGAAGTCTATATCTCGGCTTCTGTAAGCACTATCTTTAAAAATCCAACAGTATTGTCTTAGCTTTGTCGTTCTGAATCCAACGAGACTACTCCCAAAGTCGTAGCTCCTTTATTAACCGAGATACAAAGTTTTAGTTTCCATAGGTGTGCACCAAAAACCCAAAGTTTGGAAGTCTATATCTCGGCTTCTGTAAGCACTATCTTTAAAAATCCAACAGTATTATCTTAGTTTTGTCGTTCTGAATCCAACGAGACCACTCTTAAAGTTGTAGCTCCTTTATTAACCGAGATACAAAGTTTTAGTTTTCATATATGTGCACCAAAAACCTAAAGTTTGGTAGTCTATATCTCGGCTTCTGTATGCACTATCTTTAAAAATGTAACAGTGTTGTCTTAGTTTTGTCGTTCTGAATCCAACGAGACCACTCTTAAAGTTGTAGCTCCTTTATTAACCGAGATACAAAGTTTTAGTTTTCATATATGTGCACCAAAAACCTAAAGTTTGGTAGTCTATATCTCGGCTTCTGTATGCACTATCTTTAAAAATTTAACAGTATTATCTTAGTTTTGTCGTTCTGAATCCAACGAGACCACTCTTAAAGTTGTAGCTTCTTTATTAACCGAGATACAAAGTTTTAGTTTTCATATATGTGCACCAAAAACCTAAAGTTTGGAAGTCTATATCTCGGCTTCTGTATGCACTATCTTTAAAAATCCAACAATATTATCTTAGTTTTGTCGTTCTGAATCCAACGAGACCACTCCCAAAGTTGTAGCTCCTTTATTAACCGAGATACAAAGTTTTAGTTTTCATATATGTGCACCAAAAACCTAAAGTTTGGAAGTCTATATCTCGGCTTCTGTATGCACTATCTTTAAAAATCCAACAGTATTATCTTAGTTTTGTCGTTTTGAATCCAACGAGACCACTCCTAAAGTTGTAGCTTCTTTATTAACCGAGATACAAAGTTTTAGTTTCCATAGGTGTGCACCAAAAACCCAAAGTTTGGAAGTCTATATCTCGGCTTCTGTAAGCACTATCTTTAAAAATCCAACAGTGTTGTCTTAGTTTTGTCGTTCTGAATCTAACGAGACCACTCCCAAAGTTGTAGCTCCTTTACTAACCGAGATACAAAGTTTTAGTTTC
This sequence comes from Anthonomus grandis grandis, assembly GCF_022605725.1. Classification (NCBI taxonomy): domain Eukaryota; kingdom Metazoa; phylum Arthropoda; class Insecta; order Coleoptera; family Curculionidae; genus Anthonomus; species Anthonomus grandis. Next base: position 49,172 of record NW_026088511.1, read on the forward strand.
CATATATGTGCACCAAAAACCCAAAGTTTGGAAGTCTATATCTCGGCTTCTGTATGAACTATCTTTAAAAATCCAACAGTATTATCTTAGTTTTGTCGTTCTGAATCCAACGAGACCACTCCCAAAGTTGTAGCTCCTTTATTAACCGAGATACAAAGTTTTAGTTTCCATAGGTGTGCACCAAAAACCCAAAGTTTGGAAGTCTATATCTCGGCTTCTGTATGCACTATCTTTAAAAATCCAACAGTATTATCTTAGTTTTGTCGTTCTGAATCCAACGAGACCACTCCTAAAGTTGTAGCTTCTTTATTAACCGAGATACAAAGTTTTAGTTTCCATAGGTGTGCACCAAAAACCCAAAGTTTGGAAGTCTATATCTCGGCTTCTGTAAGCACTATCTTTAAAAATCCAACAGTGTTGTCTTAGTTTTGTCGTTCTGAATCCAACGAGACTACTCCTAAAGTTGTAGCTTCTTTATTAACCGAGATACAAAGTTTTAGTTTCCATAGGTGTGCACCAAAAACCCAAAGTTTGGAAGTCTATATCTCGGCTTCTGTATGCACTATCTTTAAAAATCCAACAGTGTTGTCTTAGTTTTGTCGTTCTGAATCCAACGAGACTACTCCTAAAGTTGTAGCTTCTTTATTAACCGAGATACAAAGTTTTAGTTTCCATAGGTGTGCACCAAAAACCCAAAGTTTGGAAGTCTATATCTCGGCTTCTGTATGCACTATCTTTAAAAATCCAACAGTATTATCTTAGTTTTGTCGTTCTGAATCCAACGAGACCACTCCTAAAGTTGTAGCTTCTTTATTAACCGAGATACAAAGTTTTAGTTTCCATAGGTGTGCACCAAAAACCCAAAGTTTGGAAGTCTATATCTCGGCTTCTGTATGCACTATTTTTAAAAATCCATCAGTATTATCTTAGTTTTGTCGTTCTGAATCCAACGAGACCACTCTTAAAGTTGTAGCTCCTTTATTAACCGAGATACAAAGTTTTAGTTTTCATATATGTGCACCAAAAACCTAAAGTTTGGAAGTCTATATCTCGGCTTCTGTATGCACTATCTTTAAAAATTTAACAGTATTATCTTAGTTTTGTCATTTTGAATCCAACGAGACCACTCTTAAAGTTGTAGCTCTTTTATTAACCGAGATACAGAGTTTTAGTTTCCACAGGTGTGCACCAAAAACCCAAAGTTTGGAAGTCTATATCTCGGCTTCTGTATGCACTATCTTTAAAAATCCAACAGTATTATCTTAGTTTTGTCGTTCTGAATCCAACGAGACCACTCCCAAAGTTGTAGCTCCTTTACTAACCGAGATACAAAGTTTTAGTTTCCATATATGTGCACCAAAAACCCAAAGTTTGGAAGTCTATATCTCGGCTTCTGTATGCACTATTTTTAAAAATCCAACAGTATTATCTTAGTTTTGTCGTTCTGAATCCAACGAGACTACTCTTAAAGTTGTAGCTCCTTTACTAACCGAGATACAAAGTTTTAGTTTCCATATATGTGCACCAAAAACCCAAAGTTTGGAAGTCTATATCTCGGCTTCTGTATGCACTATCTTTAAAAATCCAACAGTATTATCTTAGTTTTGTCGTTCTGAATCCAACGAGACCACTCCCAAAGTGGTAGCTCCTTTATTAACCGAGATACAAAGTTTTAGTTTCCATATATGTGCACCAAAAACCCAAAGTTTGGAAGTCTATATCTCGGCTTCTGTATGCACTATCTTTAAAAATCCAACAGTATTATCTTAGTTTTGTCGTTCTGAATCCAACGAGACTACTCCCAAAGTTGTAGCTCCTTTATTAACCGAGATACAAAGTTTTAGTTTCCATATATGTGCACCAAAAACCCAAAGTTTGGAAGTCTATATCTCGGCTTCTGTATGCACTATCTTTAAAAATCCAACAGTATTATCTTAGTTTTGTCGTTCTGAATCCAACGAGACTACTCCTAAAGTTGTAGCTTCTTTATTAACCGAGATACAAAGTTTTAGTTTCCATAGGTGTGCACCAAAAACCCAAAGTTTGGAAGTCTATATCTCGGCTTCTGTATGCACTATCTTTAAAAATCCAACAGTGTTGTCTTAGTTTTGTCGTTCTGAATCCAACGAGACTACTCCTAAAGTTGTAGCTTCTTTATTAACCGAGATACAAAGTTTTAGTTTCCATAGGTGTGCACCAAAAACCCAAAGTTTGGAAGTCTATATCTCGGCTTCTGTATGCACTATCTTTAAAAATCCAACAGTATTATCTTAGTTTTGTCGTTCTGAATCCAACGAGACCACTCCTAAAGTTGTAGCTTCTTTATTAACCGAGATACAAAGTTTTAGTTTCCATAGGTGTGCACCAAAAACCCAAAGTTTGGAAGTCTATATCTCGGCTTCTGTATGCACTATTTTTAAAAATCCATCAGTATTATCTTAGTTTTGTCGTTCTGAATCCAACGAGACCACTCTTAAAGTTGTAGCTCCTTTATTAACCGAGATACAAAGTTTTAGTTTTCATATATGTGCACCAAAAACCTAAAGTTTGGAAGTCTATATCTCGGCTTCTGTATGCACTATCTTTAAAAATTTAACAGTATTATCTTAGTTTTGTCATTTTGAATCCAACGAGACCACTCCTAAAGTTGTAGCTCTTTTATTAACCGAGATACAGAGTTTTAGTTTCCACAGGTGTGCACCAAAAACCCAAAGTTTGGAAGTCTATATCTCGGCTTCTGTATGCACTATCTTTAAAAATCCAACAGTATTATCTTAGTTTTGTCGTTCTGAATCCAACGAGACCACTCCCAAAGTTGTAGCTCCTTTACTAACCGAGATACAAAGTTTTAGTTTCCATATATGTGCACCAAAAACCCAAAGTTTGGAAGTCTATATCTCGGCTTCTGTATGCACTATTTTTAAAAATCCAACAGTATTATCTTAGTTTTGTCGTTCTGAATCCAACGAGACTACTCTTAAAGTTGTAGCTCTTTTATTAACCGAGATACAAAGTTTTAGTTTCCATATATGTGCACCAAAAACCCAAAGTTTGGAAGTCTATATCTCGGCTTCTGTATGCACTATCTTTAAAAATCCAACAGTATTATCTTAGTTTTGTCGTTCTGAATCCAACGAGACTACTCCCAAAGTTGTAGCTCCTTTACTAACCGAGATACAAAGTTTTAGTTTCCATATATGTGCACCAAAAACCCAAAGTTTGGAAGTCTATATCTCGGCTTCTGTATGCACTATCTTTAAAAATCCAACAGTATTATCTTAGTTTTGTCGTTCTGAATCCAACGAGACCACTTTTAAAGTTGTAGCTCCTTTATTAACCGAGATACAAAGTTTTAGTTTTCATATATGTGCACCAAAAACCTAAAGTTTGGTAGTCTATATCTCGGCTTCTGTATGCACTATCTTTAAAAATCTAACAGTGTTGTCTTAGTTTTGTCGTTCTGAATCCAACGAGATCACTCTTAAAGTTGTAGCTCCTTTATTAACCGAGATACAAAGTTTTAGTTTTCATATATGTGCACCAAAAACCTAAAGTTTGGTAGTCTATATCTCGGCTTCTGTATGCACTATCTTTAAAAATTTAACAGTATTATCTTAGTTTTGTCGTTCTGAATCCAACGAGACCACTCTTAAAGTTGTAGCTCCTTTATTAACCGAGATACAAAGTTTTAGTTTTCATATATGTGCACCAAAAACCTAAAGTTTGGAAGTCTATATCTCGGCTTCTGTATGCACTATCTTTAAAAATCCAACAATATTATCTTAGTTTTGTCGTTCTGAATCCAACGAGACCACTCCCAAAGTTGTAGCTCCTTTATTAACCGAGATACAAAGTTTTAGTTTTCATATATGTGCACCAAAAACCTAAAGTTTGGAAGTCTATATCTCGGCTTCTGTATGCACTATCTTTAAAAATCCAACAGTATTATCTTAGTTTTGTCGTTTTGAATCCAACGAGACCACTCCTAAAGTTGTAGCTTCTTTATTAACCGAGATACAAAGTTTTAGTTTCCATAGGTGTGCACCAAAAACCCAAAGTTTGGAAGTCTATATCTCGGCTTCTGTAAGCACTATCTTTAAAAATCCAACAGTGTTGTCTTAGTTTTGTCGTTCTGAATCTAACGAGACCACTCCCAAAGTTGTAGCTCCTTTACTAACCGAGATACAAAGTTTTAGTTTCCATATATGTGCACCAAAAACCCAAAGTTTGGAAGTCTATATCTCGGCTTCTGTATGCACTATCTTTAAAAATCCAACAGTATTATCTTAGTTTTGTCGTTCTGAATCCAACGAGACCACTCCCAAAGTTGTAGCTCCTTTATTAACCGAGATACAAAGTTTTAGTTTCCATAGGTGTGCACCAAAAACCCAAAGTTTGGAAGTCTATATCTCGGCTTCTGTATGCACTATCTTTAAAAATCCAACAGTATTATCTTAGTTTTGTCGTTCTGAATCCAACGAGACCACTCCTACAGTTGTAGCTTCTTTATTAACCGAGATACAAAGTTTTAGTTTCCATAGGTGTGCACCAAAAACCCAAAGTTTGGAAGTCTATATCTCGGCTTCTGTATGCACTATTTTTAAAAATCCATCAGTATTATCTTAGTTTTGTCGTTCTGAATCCAACGAGACCACTCTTAAAGTTGTAGCTCCTTTATTAACCGAGATACAAAGTTTTAGTTTTCATATATGTGCACCAAAAACCTAAAGTTTGGAAGTCTATATCTCGGCTTCTGTATGCACTATCTTTAAAAATTTAACAGTATTATCTTAGTTTTGTCATTTTGAATCCAACGAGACCACTCTTAAAGTTGTAGCTCTTTTATTAACCGAGATACAGAGTTTTAGTTTCCACAGGTGTGCACCAAAAACCCAAAGTTTGGAAGTCTATATCTCGGCTTCTGTATGCACTATCTTTAAAAATCCAACAGTATTATCTTAGTTTTGTCGTTCTGAATCCAACGAGACCACTCCCAAAGTTGTAGCTCCTTTACTAACCGAGATACAAAGTTTTAGTTTCCATATATGTGCACCAAAAACCCAAAGTTTGGAAGTCTATATCTCGGCTTCTGTATGCACTATTTTTAAAAATCCAACAGTATTATCTTAGTTTTGTCGTTCTGAATCCAACGAGACTACTCTTAAAGTTGTAGCTCTTTTATTAACCGAGATACAAAGTTTTAGTTTCCATATATGTGCACCAAAAACCCAAAGTTTGGAAGTCTATATCTCGGCTTCTGTATGCACTATCTTTAAAAATCCAACAGTATTATCTTAGTTTTGTCGTTCTGAATCCAACGAGACTACTCCCAAAGTTGTAGCTCCTTTACTAACCGAGATACAAAGTTTTAGTTTCCATATATGTGCACCAAAAACCCAAAGTTTGGAAGTCTATATCTCGGCTTCTGTATGCACTATCTTTAAAAATCCAACAGTATTATCTTAGTTTTGTCGTTCTGAATCCAACGAGACCACTCCCAAAGTGGTAGCTCCTTTATTAACCGAGATACAAAGTTTTAGTTTCCATATATGTGCACCAAAAACCCAAAGTTTGGAAGTCTATATCTCGGCTTCTGTATGCACTATCTTTAAAAATCCAACAGTATTATCTTAGTTTTGTCGTTCTGAATCCAACGAGACTACTCCCAAAGTTGTAGCTCCTTTATTAACCGAGATACAAAGTTTTAGTTTCCATATATGTGCACCAAAAACCCAAAGTTTGGAAGTCTATATCTCGGCTTCTGTATGCACTATCTTTAAAAATCCAACAGTGTTGTCTTAGTTTTGTCGTTCTGAATCCAACGAGACTACTCCTAAAGTTGTAGCTTCTTTATTAACCGAGATACAAAGTTTTAGTTTCCATAGGTGTGCACCAAAAACCCAAAGTTTGGAAGTCTATATCTCGGCTTCTGTATGCACTATCTTTAAAAATCCAACAGTATTATCTTAGTTTTGTCGTTCTGAATCCAACGAGACCACTCCTAAAGTTGTAGCTTCTTTATTAACCGAGATACAAAGTTTTAGTTTCCATAGGTGTGCACCAAAAACCCAAAGTTTGGAAGTCTATATCTCGGCTTCTGTATGCACTATTTTTAAAAATCCATCAGTATTATCTTAGTTTTGTCGTTCTGAATCCAACGAGACCACTCTTAAAGTTGTAGCTCCTTTATTAACCGAGATACAAAGTTTTAGTTTTCATATATGTGCACCAAAAACCTAAAGTTTGGAAGTCTATATCTCGGCTTCTGTATGCACTATCTTTAAAAATTTAACAGTATTATCTTAGTTTTGTCATTTTGAATCCAACGAGACCACTCTTAAAGTTGTAGCTCTTTTATTAACCGAGATACAGAGTTTTAGTTTCCACAGGTGTGCACCAAAAACCCAAAGTTTGGAAGTCTATATCTCGGCTTCTGTATGCACTATCTTTAAAAATCCAACAGTATTATCTTAGTTTTGTCGTTCTGAATCCAACGAGACCACTCCCAAAGTTGTAGCTCCTTTACTAACCGAGATACAAAGTTTTAGTTTCCATATATGTGCACCAAAAACCCAAAGTTTGGAAGTCTATATCTCGGCTTCTGTATGCACTATTTTTAAAAATCCAACAGTATTATCTTAGTTTTGTCGTTCTGAATCCAACGAGACTACTCTTAAAGTTGTAGCTCTTTTATTAACCGAGATACAAAGTTTTAGTTTCCATATATGTGCACCAAAAACCCAAAGTTTGGAAGTCTATATCTCGGCTTCTGTATGCACTATCTTTAAAAATCCAACAGTATTATCTTAGTTTTGTCGTTCTGAATCCAACGAGACTACTCCCAAAGTTGTAGCTCCTTTACTAACCGAGATACAAAGTTTTAGTTTCCATATATGTGCACCAAAAACCCAAAGTTTGGAAGTCTATATCTCGGCTTCTGTATGCACTATCTTTAAAAATCCAACAGTATTATCTTAGTTTTGTCGTTCTGAATCCAACGAGACCACTCCCAAAGTGGTAGCTCCTTTATTAACCGAGATACAAAGTTTTAGTTTCCATATATGTGCACCAAAAACCCAAAGTTTGGAAGTCTATATCTCGGCTTCTGTATGCACTATCTTTAAAAATCCAACAGTATTATCTTAGTTTTGTCGTTCTGAATCCAACGAGACTACTCCCAAAGTTGTAGCTCCTTTATTAACCGAGATACAAAGTTTTAGTTTCCATATATGTGCACCAAAAACCCAAAGTTTGGAAGTCTATATCTCGGCTTCTGTATGCACTATCTTTAAAAATCCAACAGTATTATCTTAGTTTTGTCGTTCTGAATCCAACGAGACCACTTTTAAAGTTGTAGCTCCTTTATTAACCGAGATACAAAGTTTTAGTTTTCATATATGTGCACCAAAAACCTAAAGTTTGGTAGTCTATATCTCGGCTTCTGTATGCACTATCTTTAAAAATCTAACAGTGTTGTCTTAGTTTTGTCGTTCTGAATCCAACGAGATCACTCTTAAAGTTGTAGCTCCTTTATTAACCGAGATACAAAGTTTTAGTTTTCATATATGTGCACCAAAAACCTAAAGTTTGGTAGTCTATATCTCGGCTTCTGTATGCACTATCTTTAAAAATTTAACAGTATTATCTTAGTTTTGTCGTTCTGAATCCAACGAGACCACTCTTAAAGTTGTAGCTCCTTTATTAACCGAGATACAAAGTTTTAGTTTTCATATATGTGCACCAAAAACCTAAAGTTTGGAAGTCTATATCTCGGCTTCTGTATGCACTATCTTTAAAAATCCAACAATATTATCTTAGTTTTGTCGTTCTGAATCCAACGAGACCACTCCCAAAGTTGTAGCTCCTTTATTAACCGAGATACAAAGTTTTAGTTTTCATATATGTGCACCAAAAACCTAAAGTTTGGAAGTCTATATCTCGGCTTCTGTATGCACTATCTTTAAAAATCCAACAGTATTATCTTAGTTTTGTCGTTTTGAATCCAACGAGACCACTCCTAAAGTTGTAGCTTCTTTATTAACCGAGATACAAAGTTTTAGTTTCCATAGGTGTGCACCAAAAACCCAAAGTTTGGAAGTCTATATCTCGGCTTCTGTAAGCACTATCTTTAAAAATCCAACAGTGTTGTCTTAGTTTTGTCGTTCTGAATCTAACGAGACCACTCCCAAAGTTGTAGCTCCTTTACTAACCGAGATACAAAGTTTTAGTTTCCATATATGTGCACCAAAAACCCAAAGTTTGGAAGTCTATATCTCGGCTTCTGTATGCACTATCTTTAAAAATCCAACAGTATTATCTTAGTTTTGTCGTTCTGAATCCAACGAGACCACTCCCAAAGTTGTAGCTCCTTTATTAACCGAGATACAAAGTTTTAGTTTCCATAGGTGTGCACCAAAAACCCAAAGTTTGGAAGTCTATATCTCGGCTTCTGTATGCACTATCTTTAAAAATCCAACAGTATTATCTTAGTTTTGTCGTTCTGAATCCAACGAGACCACTCCTACAGTTGTAGCTTCTTTATTAACCGAGATACAAAGTTTTAGTTTCCATAGGTGTGCACCAAAAACCCAAAGTTTGGAAGTCTATATCTCGGCTTCTGTAAGCACTATCTTTAAAAATCCAACAGTGTTGTCTTAGTTTTGTCGTTCTGAATCCAACGAGACTACTCCTAAAGTTGTAGCTTCTTTATTAACCGAGATACAAAGTTTTAGTTTCCATAGGTGTGCACCAAAAACCCAAAGTTTGGAAGTCTATATCTCGGCTTCTGTATGCACTATCTTTAAAAATCCAACAGTGTTGTCTTAGTTTTGTCGTTCTGAATCCAACGAGACTACTCCTAAAGTTGTAGCTTCTTTATTAACCGAGATACAAAGTTTTAGTTTCCATAGGTGTGCACCAAAAACCCAAAGTTTGGAAGTCTATATCTCGGCTTCTGTATGCACTATCTTTAAAAATCCAACAGTATTATCTTAGTTTTGTCGTTCTGAATCCAACGAGACCACTCCTAAAGTTATAGCTTCTTTATTAACCGAGATACAAAGTTTTAGTTTCCATAGGTGTGCACCAAAAACCCAAAGTTTGGAAGTCTATATCTCGGCTTCTGTATGCACTATTTTTAAAAATCCATCAGTATTATCTTAGTTTTGTCGTTCTGAATCCAACGAGACCACTCTTAAAGTTGTAGCTCCTTTATTAACCGAGATACAAAGTTTTAGTTTTCATATATGTGCACCAAAAACCTAAAGTTTGGAAGTCTATATCTCGGCTTCTGTATGCACTATCTTTAAAAATTTAACAGTATTATCTTAGTTTTGTCATTTTGAATCCAACGAGACCACTCTTAAAGTTGTAGCTCTTTTATTAACCGAGATACAGAGTTTTAGTTTCCACAGGTGTGCACCAAAAACCCAAAGTTTGGAAGTCTATATCTCGGCTTCTGTATGCACTATCTTTAAAAATCCAACAGTATTATCTTAGTTTTGTCGTTCTGAATCCAACGAGACCACTCCCAAAGTTGTAGCTCCTTTACTAACCGAGATACAAAGTTTTAGTTTCCATATATGTGCACCAAAAACCCAAAGTTTGGAAGTCTATATCTCGGCTTCTGTATGCACTATTTTTAAAAATCCAACAGTATTATCTTAGTTTTGTCGTTCTGAATCCAACGAGACTACTCTTAAAGTTGTAGCTCTTTTATTAACCGAGATACAAAGTTTTAGTTTCCATATATGTGCACCAAAAACCCAAAGTTTGGAAGTCTATATCTCGGCTTCTGTATGCACTATCTTTAAAAATCCAACAGTATTATCTTAGTTTTGTCGTTCTGAATCCAACGAGACTACTCCCAAAGTTGTAGCTCCTTTACTAACCGAGATACAAAGTTTTAGTTTCCATATATGTGCACCAAAAACCCAAAGTTTGGAAGTCTATATCTCGGCTTCTGTATGCACTATCTTTAAAAATCCAACAGTATTATCTTAGTTTTGTCGTTCTGAATCCAACGAGACCACTCCCAAAGTGGTAGCTCCTTTATTAACCGAGATACAAAGTTTTAGTTTCCATATATGTGCACCAAAAACCCAAAGTTTGGAAGTCTATATCTCGGCTTCTGTATGCACTATCTTTAAAAATCCAACAGTATTATCTTAGTTTTGTCGTTCTGAATCCAACGAGACTACTCCCAAAGTTGTAGCTCCTTTATTAACCGAGATACAAAGTTTTAGTTTCCATATATGTGCACCAAAAACCCAAAGTTTGGAAGTCTATATCTCGGCTTCTCTATGCACTATCTTTAAAAATCCAACAGTATTATCTTAGTTTTGTCGTTCTGAATCCAACGAGACCACTCTTAAAGTTGTAGCTCCTTTATTAACCGAGATACAAAGTTTTAGTTTTCATATATGTGCACCAAAAACCTAAAGTTTGGTAGTCTATATCTCGGCTTCTGTATGCACTATCTTTAAAAATCTAACAGTGTTGTCTTAGTTTTGTCGTTCTGAATCCAACGAGACCACTCTTAAAGTTGTAGCTCCTTTATTAACCGAGATACAAAGTTTTAGTTTCTATATATGTGCACCAAAAACCCAAAGTTTGGAAGTCTATATCTCGGCTTCTGTATGCACTATTTTTAAAAATCCAACAGTATTATCTTAGTTTTGTCGTTCTGAATCCAACGAGACCACTCTTAAAGTTGTAGCTCCTTTATTAACCGAGATACAAAGTTTTAGTTTTCATATATGTGCACCAAAAACCTAAAGTTTGGAAGTCTATATCTCGGCTTCTGTATGCACTATCTTTAAAAATCCAACAATATTATCTTAGTTTTGTCGTTCTGAATCCAACGAGACCACTCCCAAAGTTGTAGCTCCTTTATTAACCGAGATACAAAGTTTTAGTTTTCATATATGTGCACCAAAAACCTAAAGTTTGGAAGTCTATATCTCGGCTTCTGTATGCACTATCTTTAAAAATCCAACAGTATTATCTTAGTTTTGTCGTTTTGAATCCAACGAGACCACTCCTAAAGTTGTAGCTTCTTTATTAACCGAGATACAAAGTTTTAGTTTCCATAGGTGTGCACCAAAAACCCAAAGTTTGGAAGTCTATATCTCGGCTTCTGTAAGCACTATCTTTAAAAATCCAACAGTGTTGTCTTAGTTTTGTCGTTCTGAATCTAACGAGACCACTCCCAAAGTTGTAGCTCCTTTACTAACCGAGATACAAAGTTTTAGTTTCCATATATGTGCACCAAAAACCCAAAGTTTGGAAGTCTATATCTCGGCTTCTGTATGCACTATCTTTAAAAATCCAACAGTATTATCTTAGGTTTGTCGTTCTGAATCCAACGAGACTACTCTTAAAGTTGTAGCTCCTTTATTAACCGAGATACAAAGTTTTAGTTTTCATATATGTGCACCAAAAACCTAAAGTTTGGAAGTCTATATCTCGGCTTCTGTATGCACTATCTTTAAAAATTTAACAGTATTATCTTAGTTTTGTCATTTTGAATCCAACGAGACCACTCTTAAAGTTGTAGCTCTTTTATTAACCGAGATACAGAGTTTTAGTTTCCACAGGTGTGCACCAAAAACCCAAAGTTTGGAAGTCTATATCTCGGCTTCTGTATGCACTATCTTTAAAAATCCAACAGTATTATCTTAGTTTTGTCGTTCTGAATCCAACGAGACCACTCCTAAATATGTAGCTCTTTTATTAACCGAGATACAAAGTTTTAGTTTCCTTAGGTGTGCACCAAAAACCCAAAGTTTGGAAGTCTATATCTCGGCTTCTGTAAGCACTATCTTTAAAAATCCAACAGTATTATCTTAGTTTTGTCGTTCTGAATCCAACGAGACCACTCCTAAAGTTGTAGCTTCTTTATTAACCGAGATACAAAGTTTTAGTTTCCATAGGTGTGCACCAAAAACCCAAAGTTTGGAAGTCTATATCTCGGCTTCTGTATGCACTATTTTTAAAAATCCAACAGTATTATCTTAGTTTTGTCGTTCTGAATCCAACGAGACCACTCCTAAAGCTGTAGCTCCTTTATTAACCGAGATACAAAGTTTTAGTTTCCATAGGTGTGCACCAAAAACCCAAAGTTTGGAGGTCTATATCTCGGCTTCTGTGAGCACTATCTTTAAAAATCCAACAGTATTGTCTTAGTTTTGTCGTTCTGAATCCAACGAGACTACTCCCAAAGTCGTAGCTCCTTTATTAACCGAGATACAAAGTTTTAGTTTCCATATATGTGCACCAAAAACCCAAAGTTTGAAAGTCTATATCTCGGCTTCTGTATGCACTATCTTTAAAAATCCAACAGTATTATCTTAGTTTTGTCGTTCCGAATCCAACGAGACCACTCCTAAAGTTGTAGCTTCTTTATTAACCGAGATACAAAGTTTTAGTTTCCATAGGTGTGCACCAAAAACCCAAAGTTTGGAAGTCTATATCTCGGCTTCTGTATGCACTATTTTTAAAAATCCAACAGTATTATCTTAGTTTTGTCGTTCTAAATCCAACGAGACCACTCTTAAAGTTGTAGCTCCTTTATTAACCGAGATACAAAGTTTTAGTTTTCATATATGTGCACCAAAAACCTAAAGTTTGGAAGTCTATATCTCGGCTTCTGTATGCACTATCTTTAAAAATTTAACAGTATTATCTTAGTTTTGTCATTTTGAATCCAACGAGACCACTCTTAAAGTTGTAGCTCTTTTATTAACCGAGATACAGAGTTTTAGTTTCCACAGGTGTGCACCAAAAACCCAAAGTTTGGAAGTCTATATCTCGGCTTCTGTATGCACTATCTTTAAAAATCCAACAGTATTATCTTAGTTTTGTCGTTCTGAATCCAACGAGACCACTCCCAAAGTTGTAGCTCCTTTACTAACCGAGATACAAAGTTTTAGTTTCCATATATGTGCACCAAAAACCCAAAGTTTGGAAGTCTATATCTCGGCTTCTGTATGCACTATTTTTAAAAATCCAACAGTATTATCTTAGTTTTGTCGTTCTGAATCCAACGAGACTACTCTTAAAGTTGTAGCTCTTTTATTAACCGAGATACAAAGTTTTAGTTTCCATATATGTGCACCAAAAACCCAAAGTTTGGAAGTCTATATCTCGGCTTCTGTATGCACTATCTTTAAAAATCCAACAGTATTATCTTAGTTTTGTCGTTCTGAATCCAACGAGACCACTCCTAAAGTTGTAGCTTCTTTATTAACCGAGATACAAAGTTTTAGTTTTCATATATGTGCACCAAAAACCTAAAGTTTGGAAGTCTATATCTCGGCTTCTGTATGCACTATCTTTAAAAATTTAACAGTATTATCTTAGTTTTGTCATTTTGAATCCAACGAGACCACTCTTAAAGTTGTAGCTCTTTTATTAACCGAGATACAGAGTTTTAGTTTCCACAGGTGTGCACCAAAAACCCAAAGTTTGGAAGTCTATATCTCGGCTTCTGTATGCACTATCTTTAAAAATCCAACAGTATTATCTTAGTTTTGTCGTTCTGAATCCAACGAGACCACTCCTAAATTTGTAGCTCTTTTATTAACCGAGATACAAAGTTTTAGTTTCCTTAGGTGTGCACCAAAAACCCAAAGTTTGGAAGTCTATATCTCGGCTTCTGTAAGCACTATCTTTAAAAATCCAACAGTATTATCTTAGTTTTGTCGTTCTGAATCCAACGAGACCACTCCCAAAGTTGTAGCTCCTTTACTAACCGAGATACAAAGTTTTAGTTTCCATAGGTGTGCACCAAAAACCCAAAGTTTGGAAGTCTATATCTCGGCTTCTGTAAGCACTATCTTTAAAAATCCAACAGTATTATCTTAGTTTTGTCGTTCTGAATCCAACGAGACCACTCCTAAAGTTGTAGCTTCTTTATTAACCGAGATACAAAGTTTTAGTTTCCATAGGTGTGCACCAAAAACCCAAAGTTTGGAAGTCTATATCTCGGCTTCTGTATGCACTATTTTTAAAAATCCAACAGTATTATCTTAGTTTTGTCGTTCTGAATCCAACGAGACCACTCCTAAAGCTGTAGCTCCTTTATTAACCGAGATACAAAGTTTTAGTTTCCATAGGTGTGCACCAAAAACCCAAAGTTTGGAGGTCTATATCTCGGCTTCTGTGAGCACTATCTTTAAAAATCCAACAGTATTGTCTTAGTTTTGTCGTTCTGAATCCAACGAGACTACTCCCAAAGTCGTAGCTCCTTTATTAACCGAGATACAAAGTTTTAGTTTCCATATATGTGCACCAAAAACCCAAAGTTTGAAAGTCTATATCTCGGCTTCTGTATGCACTATCTTTAAAAATCCAACAGTATTATCTTAGTTTTGTCGTTCTGAATCCAACGAGACCACTCCTAAAGTTGTAGCTTCTTTATTAACCGAGATACAAAGTTTTAGTTTCCATAGGTGTGCACCAAAAACCCAAAGTTTGGAAGTCTATATCTCGGCTTCTGTATGCACTATTTTTAAAAATCCAACAGTATTATCTTAGTTTTGTCGTTCTAAATCCAACGAGACCACTCTTAAAGTTGTAGCTCCTTTATTAACCGAGATACAAAGTTTTAGTTTTCATATATGTGCACCAAAAACCTAAAGTTTGGAAGTCTATATCTCGGCTTCTGTATGCACTATCTTTAAAAATTTAACAGTATTATCTTAGTTTTGTCATTTTGAATCCAACGAGACCACTCTTAAAGTTGTAGCTCTTTTATTAACCGAGATACAGAGTTTTAGTTTCCACAGGTGTGCACCAAAAACCCAAAGTTTGGAAGTCTATATCTCGGCTTCTGTATGCACTATCTTTAAAAATCCAACAGTATTATCTTAGTTTTGTCGTTCTGAATCCAACGAGACCACTCCCAAAGTTGTAGCTCCTTTACTAACCGAGATACAAAGTTTTAGTTTCCATATATGTGCACCAAAAACCCAAAGTTTGGAAGTCTATATCTCGGCTTCTGTATGCACTATTTTTAAAAATCCAACAGTATTATCTTAGTTTTGTCGTTCTGAATCCAACGAGACTACTCTTAAAGTTGTAGCTCTTTTATTAACCGAGATACAAAGTTTTAGTTTCCATATATGTGCACCAAAAACCCAAAGTTTGGAAGTCTATATCTCGGCTTCTGTATGCACTATCTTTAAAAATCCAACAGTATTATCTTAGTTTTGTCGTTCTGAATCCAACGAGACTACTCCCAAAGTTGTAGCTCCTTTACTAACCGAGATACAAAGTTTTAGTTTCCATATATGTGCACCAAAAACCCAAAGTTTGGAAGTCTATATCTCGGCTTCTGTATGCACTATCTTTAAAAATCCAACAGTATTATCTTAGTTTTGTCGTTCTGAATCCAACGAGACCACTCTTAAAGTTGTAGCTCCTTTATTAACCGAGATACAAAGTTTTAGTTTTCATATATGTGCACCAAAAACCTAAAGTTTGGAAGTCTATATCTCGGCTTCTGTATTCACTATCTTTAAAAATATAACAGTATTATCTTAGTTTTGTCGTTTTGAATCCAACGAGACCACTCCTAAAGTTGTAGCTTCTTTATTAACCGAGATACAAAGTTTTAGTTTCCATAGGTGTGCACCAAAAACCCAAAGTTTGGAAGTCTATATCTCGGCTTCTGTAAGCACTATCTTTAAAAATCCAACAGTGTTGTCTTAGTTTTGTCGTTCTGAATCTAACGAGACCACTCCCAAAGTTGTAGCTCCTTTACTAACCGAGATACAAAGTTTTAGTTTCCATATATGTGCACCAAAAACCCAAAGTTTGGAAGTCTATATCTCGGCTTCTGTATGCACTATCTTTAAAAATCCAACAGTATTATCTTAGTTTTGTCGTTCTCAATCCAACGAGACCACTCCCAAAGTTGTAGCTCCTTTATTAACCGAGATACAAAGTTTTAGTTTCCATAGGTGTGCACCAAAAACCCAAAGTTTGGAAGTCTATATCTCGGCTTCTGTATGCACTATCTTTAAAAATCCAACAGTATTATCTTAGTTTTGTCGTTCTGAATCCAACGAGACCACTCCTAAAGTTGTAGCTTCTTTATTAACCGAGATACAAAGTTTTAGTTTCCATAGGTGTGCACCAAAAACCCAAAGTTTGGAAGTCTATATCTCGGCTTCTGTAAGCACTATCTTTAAAAATCCAACAGTGTTGTCTTAATTTTGTCGTTCTGAATCCAACGAGACTACTCTTAAAGTTGTAGCTCTTTTATTAACCGAGATACAAAGTTTTAGTTTCCATAGGTGTGCACCAAAAACCCAAAGTTTGGAAGTCTATATCTCGGCTTCTGTATGCACTATCTTTAAAAATCCAACAGTGTTGTCTTAGTTTTGTCGTTCTGAATCCAACGAGAATACTCCTAAAGTTGTAGCTTCTTTATTAACCGAGATACAAAGTTTTAGTTTCCATAGGTGTGCACCAAAAACCCAAAGTTTGGAAGTCTATATCTCGGCTTCTGTAAGCACTATCTTTAAAAATCCAACAGTGTTGTCTTAGTTTTGTCGTTCTGAATCCAACGAGACTACTCCTAAAGTTGTAGCTTCTTTATTAACCGAGATACAAAGTTTTAGTTTTCATATATGTGCACCAAAAACCTAAAGTTTGGTAGTCTATATCTCGGCTTCTGTATGCACTATCTTTAAAAATCTAACAGTGTTGTCTTAGTTTTGTCGTTCTGAATCCAACGAGATCACTCTTAAAGTTGTAGCTCCTTTATTAACCGAGATACAAAGTTTTAGTTTTCATATATGTGCACCAAAAACCTAAAGTTTGGTAGTCTATATCTCGGCTTCTGTATGCACTATCTTTAAAAATTTAACAGTATTATCTTAGTTTTGTCGTTCTGAATCCAACGAGACCACTCTTAAAGTTGTAGCTCCTTTATTAACCGAGATACAAAGTTTTAGTTTTCATATATGTGCACCAAAAACCTAAAGTTTGGAAGTCTATATCTCGGCTTCTGTATGCACTATCTTTAAAAATCCAACAATATTATCTTAGTTTTGTCGTTCTGAATCCAACGAGACCACTCCCAAAGTTGTAGCTCCTTTATTAACCGAGATACAAAGTTTTAGTTTTCATATATGTGCACCAAAAACCTAAAGTTTGGAAGTCTATATCTCGGCTTCTGTATGCACTATCTTTAAAAATCCAACAGTATTATCTTAGTTTTGTCGTTTTGAATCCAACGAGACCACTCCTAAAGTTGTAGCTTCTTTATTAACCGAGATACAAAGTTTTAGTTTCCATAGGTGTGCACCAAAAACCCAAAGTTTGGAAGTCTATATCTCGGCTTCTGTAAGCACTATCTTTAAAAATCCAACAGTGTTGTCTTAGTTTTGTCGTTCTGAATCTAACGAGACCACTCCCAAAGTTGTAGCTCCTTTACTAACCGAGATACAAAGTTTTAGTTTCCATATATGTGCACCAAAAACCCAAAGTTTGGAAGTCTATATCTCGGCTTCTGTATGCACTATCTTTAAAAATCCAACAGTATTATCTTAGTTTTGTCGTTCTGAATCCAACGAGACCACTCCCAAAGTTGTAGCTCCTTTATTAACCGAGATACAAAGTTTTAGTTTCCATAGGTGTGCACCAAAAACCCAAAGTTTGGAAGTCTATATCTCGGCTTCTGTATGCACTATCTTTAAAAATCCAACAGTATTATCTTAGTTTTGTCGTTCTGAATCCAACGAGACCACTCCTACAGTTGTAGCTTCTTTATTAACCGAGATACAAAGTTTTAGTTTCCATAGGTGTGCACCAAAAACCCAAAGTTTGGAAGTCTATATCTCGGCTTCTGTAAGCACTATCTTTAAAAATCCAACAGTGTTGTCTTAGTTTTGTCGTTCTGAATCCAACGAGACTACTCCTAAAGTTGTAGCTTCTTTATTAACCGAGATACAAAGTTTTAGTTTCCATAGGTGTGCACCAAAAACCCAAAGTTTGGAAGTCTATATCTCGGCTTCTGTATGCACTATCTTTAAAAATCCAACAGTGTTGTCTTAGTTTTGTCGTTCTGAATCCAACGAGACTACTCCTAAAGTTGTAGCTTCTTTATTAACCGAGATACAAAGTTTTAGTTTCCATAGGTGTGCACCAAAAACCCAAAGTTTGGAAGTCTATATCTCGGCTTCTGTATGCACTATCTTTAAAAATCCAACAGTATTATCTTAGTTTTGTCGTTCTGAATCCAACGAGACCACTCCTAAAGTTATAGCTTCTTTATTAACCGAGATACAAAGTTTTAGTTTCCATAGGTGTGCACCAAAAACCCAAAGTTTGGAAGTCTATATCTCGGCTTCTGTATGCACTATTTTTAAAAATCCATCAGTATTATCTTAGTTTTGTCGTTCTGAATCCAACGAGACCACTCTTAAAGTTGTAGCTCCTTTATTAACCGAGATACAAAGTTTTAGTTTTCATATATGTGCACCAAAAACCTAAAGTTTGGAAGTCTATATCTCGGCTTCTGTATGCACTATCTTTAAAAATTTAACAGTATTATCTTAGTTTTGTCATTTTGAATCCAACGAGACCACTCTTAAAGTTGTAGCTCTTTTATTAACCGAGATACAGAGTTTTAGTTTCCACAGGTGTGCACCAAAAACCCAAAGTTTGGAAGTCTATATCTCGGCTTCTGTATGCACTATCTTTAAAAATCCAACAGTATTATCTTAGTTTTGTCGTTCTGAATCCAACGAGACCACTCCCAAAGTTGTAGCTCCTTTACTAACCGAGATACAAAGTTTTAGTTTCCATATATGTGCACCAAAAACCCAAAGTTTGGAAGTCTATATCTCGGCTTCTGTATGCACTATTTTTAAAAATCCAACAGTATTATCTTAGTTTTGTCGTTCTGAATCCAACGAGTCTACTCTTAAAGTTGTAGCTCTTTTATTAACCGAGATACAAAGTTTTAGTTTCCATATATGTGCACCAAAAACCCAAAGTTTGGAAGTCTATATCTCGGCTTCTGTATGCACTATCTTTAAAAATCCAACAGTATTATCTTAGTTTTGTCGTTCTGAATCCAACGAGACTACTCCCAAAGTTGTAGCTCCTTTACTAACCGAGATACAAAGTTTTAGTTTCCATATATGTGCACCAAAAACCCAAAGTTTGGAAGTCTATATCTCGGCTTCTGTATGCACTATCTTTAAAAATCCAACAGTATTATCTTAGTTTTGTCGTTCTGAATCCAACGAGACCACTCCCAAAGTGGTAGCTCCTTTATTAACCGAGATACAAAGTTTTAGTTTCCATATATGTGCACCAAAAACCCAAAGTTTGGAAGTCTATATCTCGGCTTCTGTATGCACTATCTTTAAAAATCCAACAGTATTATCTTAGTTTTGTCGTTCTGAATCCAACGAGACTACTCCCAAAGTTGTAGCTCCTTTATTAACCGAGATACAAAGTTTTAGTTTCCATAGGTGTGCACCAAAAACCCAAAGTTTGGAAGTCTATATCTCGGCTTCTGTAAGCACTATCTTTAAAAATCCAACAGTGTTGTCTTAGTTTTGTCGTTCTGAATCCAACGAGACTACTCCTAAAGTTGTAGCTTCTTTATTAACCGAGATACAAAGTTTTAGTTTCCATAGGTGTGCACCAAAAACCCAAAGTTTGGAAGTCTATATCTCGGCTTCTGTAAGCACTATCTTTAAAAATCCAACAGTGTTGTCTTAGTTTTGTCGTTCTGAATCCAACGAGACTACTCCTAAAGTTGTAGCTTCTTTATTAACCGAGATACAAAGTTTTAGTTTCCATAGGTGTGCACCAAAAACCCAAAGTTTGGAAGTCTATATCTCGGCTTCTGTATGCACTATCTTTAAAAATCCAACAGTGTTGTCTTAGTTTTGTCGTTCTGAATCCAACGAGACCACTCCTAAAGCTGTAGCTCCTTTATTAACCGAGATACAAAGTTTTAGTTTCCATAGGTGTGCACCAAAAACCCAAAGTTTGGAGGTCTATATCTCGGCTTCTGTAAGCACTATCTTTAAAAATCCAACAGTATTGTCTTAGGTTTGTCGTTCTGAATCCAACGAGACTACTCTTAAAGTTGTAGCTCCTTTATTAACCGAGATACAAAGTTTTAGTTTTCATATATGTGCACCAAAAACCTAAAGTTTGGAAGTCTATATCTCGGCTTCTGTATGCACTATCTTTAAAAATTTAACAGTATTATCTTAGTTTTGTCATTTTGAATCCAACGAGACCACTCTTAAAGTTGTAGCTCTTTTATTAACCGAGATACAGAGTTTTAGTTTCCACAGGTGTGCACCAAAAACCCAAAGTTTGGAAGTCTATATCTCGGCTTCTGTATGCACTATCTTTAAAAATCCAACAGTATTATCTTAGTTTTGTCGTTCTGAATCCAACGAGACCACTCCTAAATTTGTAGCTCTTTTATTAACCGAGATACAAAGTTTTAGTTTCCTTAGGTGTGCACCAAAAACCCAAAGTTTGGAAGTCTATATCTCGGCTTCTGTAAGCACTATCTTTAAAAATCCAACAGTATTATCTTAGTTTTGTCGTTCTGAATCCAACGAGACCACTCCCAAAGTTGTAGCTCCTTTACTAACCGAGATACAAAGTTTTAGTTTCCATAGGTGTGCACCAAAAACCCAAAGTTTGGAAGTCTATATCTCGGCTTCTGTAAGCACTATCTTTAAAAATCCAACAGTATTATCTTAGTTTTGTCGTTCTGAATCCAACGAGACCACTCCTAAAGTTGTAGCTTCTTTATTAACCGAGATACAAAGTTTTAGTTTCCATAGGTGTGCACCAAAAACCCAAAGTTTGGAAGTCTATATCTCGGCTTCTGTATGCACTATTTTTAAAAATCCAACAGTATTATCTTAGTTTTGTCGTTCTGAATCCAACGAGACCACTCCTAAAGCTGTAGCTCCTTTATTAACCGAGATACAAAGTTTTAGTTTCCATAGGTGTGCACCAAAAACCCAAAGTTTGGAGGTCTATATCTCGGCTTCTGTAAGCACTATCTTTAAAAATCCAACAGTATTGTCTTAGTTTTGTCGTTCTGAATCCAACGAGACTACTCCCAAAGTCGTAGCTCCTTTATTAACCGAGATACAAAGTTTTAGTTTCCATATATGTGCACCAAAAACCCAAAGTTTGAAAGTCTATATCTCGGCTTCTGTATGCACTATCTTTAAAAATCCAACAGTATTATCTTAGTTTTGTCGTTCTGAATCCAACGAGACCACTCCTAAAGTTGTAGCTTCTTTATTAACCGAGATACAAAGTTTTAGTTTCCATAGGTGTGCACCAAAAACCCAAAGTTTGGAAGTCTATATCTCGGCTTCTGTATGCACTATTTTTAAAAATCCAACAGTATTATCTTAGTTTTGTCGTTCTAAATCCAACGAGACCACTCTTAAAGTTGTAGCTCCTTTATTAACCGAGATACAAAGTTTTAGTTTTCATATATGTGCACCAAAAACCTAAAGTTTGGAAGTCTATATCTCGGCTTCTGTATGCACTATCTTTAAAAATTTAACAGTATTATCTTAGTTTTGTCATTTTGAATCCAACGAGACCACTCTTAAAGTTGTAGCTCTTTTATTAACCGAGATACAGAGTTTTAGTTTCCACAGGTGTGCACCAAAAACCCAAAGTTTGGAAGTCTATATCTCGGCTTCTGTATGCACTATCTTTAAAAATCCAACAGTATTATCTTAGTTTTGTCGTTCTGAATCCAACGAGACCACTCCCAAAGTTGTAGCTCCTTTACTAACCGAGATACAAAGTTTTAGTTTCCATATATGTGCACCAAAAACCCAAAGTTTGGAAGTCTATATCTCGGCTTCTGTATGCACTATTTTTAAAAATCCAACAGTATTATCTTAGTTTTGTCGTTCTGAATCCAACGAGACTACTCTTAAAGTTGTAGCTCTTTTATTAACCGAGATACAAAGTTTTAGTTTCCATATATGTGCACCAAAAACCCAAAGTTTGGAAGTCTATATCTCGGCTTCTGTATGCACTATCTTTAAAAATCCAACAGTATTATCTTAGTTTTGTCGTTCTGAATCCAACGAGACTACTCCCAAAGTTGTAGCTCCTTTACTAACCGAGATACAAAGTTTTAGTTTCCATATATGTGCACCAAAAACCCAAAGTTTGGAAGTCTATATCTCGGCTTCTGTATGCACTATCTTTAAAAATCCAACAGTATTATCTTAGTTTTGTCGTTCTGAATCCAACGAGACCACTCTTAAAGTTGTAGCTCCTTTATTAACCGAGATACAAAGTTTTAGTTTTCATATATGTGCACCAAAAACCTAAAGTTTGGAAGTCTATATCTCGGCTTCTGTATTCACTATCTTTAAAAATCCAACAGTATTATCTTAGTTTTGTCGTTTTGAATCCAACGAGACCACTCCTAAAGTTGTAGCTTCTTTATTAACCGAGATACAAAGTTTTAGTTTCCATAGGTGTGCACCAAAAACCCAAAGTTTGGAAGTCTATATCTCGGCTTCTGTAAGCACTATCTTTAAAAATCCAACAGTGTTGTCTTAGTTTTGTCGTTCTGAATCTAACGAGACCACTCCCAAAGTTGTAGCTCCTTTACTAACCGAGATACAAAGTTTTAGTTTCCATATATGTGCACCAAAAACCCAAAGTTTGGAAGTCTATATCTCGGCTTCTGTATGCACTATCTTTAAAAATCCAACAGTATTATCTTAGTTTTGTCGTTCTCAATCCAACGAGACCACTCCCAAAGTTGTAGCTCCTTTATTAACCGAGATACAAAGTTTTAGTTTCCATAGGTGTGCACCAAAAACCCAAAGTTTGGAAGTCTATATCTCGGCTTCTGTATGCACTATCTTTAAAAATCCAACAGTGTTGTCTTAGTTTTGTCGTTCTGAATCCAACGAGAATACTCCTAAAGTTGTAGCTTCTTTATTAACCGAGATACAAAGTTTTAGTTTCCATAGGTGTGCACCAAAAACCCAAAGTTTGGAAGTCTATATCTCGGCTTCTGTAAGCACTATCTTTAAAAATCCAACAGTGTTGTCTTAGTTTTGTCGTTCTGAATCCAACGAGACTACTCCTAAAGTTGTAGCTTCTTTATTAACCGAGATACAAAGTTTTAGTTTTCATATATGTGCACCAAAAACCTAAAGTTTGGTAGTCTATATCTCGGCTTCTGTATGCACTATCTTTAAAAATCTAACAGTGTTGTCTTAGTTTTGTCGTTCTGAATCCAACGAGATCACTCTTAAAGTTGTAGCTCCTTTATTAACCGAGATACAAAGTTTTAGTTTTCATATATGTGCACCAAAAACCTAAAGTTTGGTAGTCTATATCTCGGCTTCTGTATGCACTATCTTTAAAAATTTAACAGTATTATCTTAGTTTTGTCGTTCTGAATCCAACGAGACCACTCTTAAAGTTGTAGCTCCTTTATTAACCGAGATACAAAGTTTTAGTTTTCATATATGTGCACCAAAAACCTAAAGTTTGGAAGTCTATATCTCGGCTTCTGTATGCACTATCTTTAAAAATCCAACAATATTATCTTAGTTTTGTCGTTCTGAATCCAACGAGACCACTCCCAAAGTTGTAGCTCCTTTATTAACCGAGATACAAAGTTTTAGTTTTCATATATGTGCACCAAAAACCTAAAGTTTGGAAGTCTATATCTCGGCTTCTGTATGCACTATCTTTAAAAATCCAACAGTATTATCTTAGTTTTGTCGTTTTGAATCCAACGAGACCACTCCTAAAGTTGTAGCTTCTTTATTAACCGAGATACAAAGTTTTAGTTTCCATAGGTGTGCACCAAAAACCCAAAGTTTGGAAGTCTATATCTCGGCTTCTGTAAGCACTATCTTTAAAAATCCAACAGTGTTGTCTTAGTTTTGTCGTTCTGAATCTAACGAGACCACTCCCAAAGTTGTAGCTCCTTTACTAACCGAGATACAAAGTTTTAGTTTCCATATATGTGCACCAAAAACCCAAAGTTTGGAAGTCTATATCTCGGCTTCTGTATGCACTATCTTTAAAAATCCAACAGTATTATCTTAGTTTTGTCGTTCTGAATCCAACGAGACCACTCCCAAAGTTGTAGCTCCTTTATTAACCGAGATACAAAGTTTTAGTTTCCATAGGTGTGCACCAAAAACCCAAAGTTTGGAAGTCTATATCTCGGCTTCTGTATGCACTATCTTTAAAAATCCAACAGTATTATCTTAGTTTTGTCGTTCTGAATCCAACGAGACCACTCCTACAGTTGTAGCTTCTTTATTAACCGAGATACAAAGTTTTAGTTTCCATAGGTGTGCACCAAAAACCCAAAGTTTGGAAGTCTATATCTCGGCTTCTGTAAGCACTATCTTTAAAAATCCAACAGTGTTGTCTTAGTTTTGTCGTTCTGAATCCAACGAGACTACTCCTAAAGTTGTAGCTTCTTTATTAACCGAGATACAAAGTTTTAGTTTCCATAGGTGTGCACCAAAAACCCAAAGTTTGGAAGTCTATATCTCGGCTTCTGTATGCACTATCTTTAAAAATCCAACAGTGTTGTCTTAGTTTTGTCGTTCTGAATCCAACGAGACTACTCCTAAAGTTGTAGCTTCTTTATTAACCGAGATACAAAGTTTTAGTTTCCATAGGTGTGCACCAAAAACCCAAAGTTTGGAAGTCTATATCTCGGCTTCTGTATGCACTATCTTTAAAAATCCAACAGTATTATCTTAGTTTTGTCGTTCTGAATCCAACGAGACCACTCCTAAAGTTATAGCTTCTTTATTAACCGAGATACAAAGTTTTAGTTTCCATAGGTGTGCACCAAAAACCCAAAGTTTGGAAGTCTATATCTCGGCTTCTGTATGCACTATTTTTAAAAATCCATCAGTATTATCTTAGTTTTGTCGTTCTGAATCCAACGAGACCACTCTTAAAGTTGTAGCTCCTTTATTAACCGAGATACAAAGTTTTAGTTTTCATATATGTGCACCAAAAACCTAAAGTTTGGAAGTCTATATCTCGGCTTCTGTATGCACTATCTTTAAAAATTTAACAGTATTATCTTAGTTTTGTCATTTTGAATCCAACGAGACCACTCTTAAAGTTGTAGCTCTTTTATTAACCGAGATACAGAGTTTTAGTTTCCACAGGTGTGCACCAAAAACCCAAAGTTTGGAAGTCTATATCTCGGCTTCTGTATGCACTATCTTTAAAAATCCAACAGTATTATCTTAGTTTTGTCGTTCTGAATCCAACGAGACCACTCCCAAAGTTGTAGCTCCTTTACTAACCGAGATACAAAGTTTTAGTTTCCATATATGTGCACCAAAAACCCAAAGTTTGGAAGTCTATATCTCGGCTTCTGTATGCACTATTTTTAAAAATCCAACAGTATTATCTTAGTTTTGTCGTTCTGAATCCAACGAGACTACTCTTAAAGTTGTAGCTCTTTTATTAACCGAGATACAAAGTTTTAGTTTCCATATATGTGCACCAAAAACCCAAAGTTTGGAAGTCTATATCTCGGCTTCTGTATGCACTATCTTTAAAAATCCAACAGTATTATCTTAGTTTTGTCGTTCTGAATCCAACGAGACTACTCCCAAAGTTGTAGCTCCTTTACTAACCGAGATACAAAGTTTTAGTTTCCATATATGTGCACCAAAAACCCAAAGTTTGGAAGTCTATATCTCGGCTTCTGTATGCACTATCTTTAAAAATCCAACAGTATTATCTTAGTTTTGTCGTTCTGAATCCAACGAGACCACTCCCAAAGTGGTAGCTCCTTTATTAACCGAGATACAAAGTTTTAGTTTCCATATATGTGCACCAAAAACCCAAAGTTTGGAAGTCTATATCTCGGCTTCTGTATGCACTATCTTTAAAAATCCAACAGTATTATCTTAGTTTTGTCGTTCTGAATCCAACGAGACTACTCCCAAAGTTGTAGCTCCTTTATTAACCGAGATACAAAGTTTTAGTTTCCATATATGTGCACCAAAAACCCAAAGTTTGGAAGTCTATATCTCGGCTTCTCTATGCACTATCTTTAAAAATCCAACAGTATTATCTTAGTTTTGTCGTTCTGAATCCAACGAGACCACTCTTAAAGTTGTAGCTCCTTTATTAACCGAGATACAAAGTTTTAGTTTTCATATATGTGCACCAAAAACCTAAAGTTTGGTAGTCTATATCTCGGCTTCTGTATGCACTATCTTTAAAAATCTAACAGTGTTGTCTTAGTTTTGTCGTTCTGAATCCAACGAGACCACTCTTAAAGTTGTAGCTCCTTTATTAACCGAGATACAAAGTTTTAGTTTTCATATATGTGCACCAAAAACCTAAAGTTTGGTAGTCTATATCTCGGCTTCTGTATGCACTATCTTTAAAAATTTAACAGTATTATCTTAGTTTTGTCGTTCTGAATCCAACGAGACCACTCTTAAAGTTGTAGCTCCTTTATTAACCGAGATACAAAGTTTTAGTTTTCATATATGTGCACCAAAAACCTAAAGTTTGGAAGTCTATATCTCGGCTTCTGTATGCACTATCTTTAAAAATCCAACAATATTATCTTAGTTTTGTCGTTCTGAATCCAACGAGACCACTCCCAAAGTTGTAGCTCCTTTATTAACCGAGATACAAAGTTTTAGTTTCCATATATGTGCACCAAAAACCCAAAGTTTGGAAGTCTATATCTCGGCTTCTGTATGCACTATCTTTAAAAATCCAACAGTATTATCTTAGTTTTGTCGTTCTGAATCCAACGAGACAACTCCCAAAGTTGTAGCTCCTTTATTAACCGAGATACAAAGTTTTAGTTTCCATAGGTGTGCACCAAAAACCCAAAGTTTGGAAGTCTATATCTCGGCTTCTGTATGCACTATCTTTAAAAATCCAACAGTATTATCTTAGTTTTGTCGTTCTGAATCCAACGAGACCACTCCTAAAGTTGTAGCTTCTTTATTAACCGAGATACAAAGTTTTAGTTTCCATAGGTGTGCACCAAAAACCCAAAGTTTGGAAGTCTATATCTCGGCTTCTGTAAGCACTATCTTTAAAAATCCAACAGTGTTGTCTTAGTTTTGTCGTTCTGAATCCAACGAGACTACTCCTAAAGTTGTAGCTTCTTTATTAACCGAGATACAAAGTTTTAGTTTCCATAGGTGTGCACCAAAAACCCAAAGTTTGGAAGTCTATATCTCGGCTTCTGTATGCACTATCTTTAAAAATCCAACAGTGTTGTCTTAGTTTTGTCGTTCTGAATCCAACGAGACCACTCCTAAAGCTGTAGCTCCTTTATTAACCGAGATACAAAGTTTTAGTTTCCATAGGTGTGCACCAAAAACCCAAAGTTTGGAGGTCTATATCTCGGCTTCTGTAAGCACTATCTTTAAAAATCCAACAGTATTGTCTTAGGTTTGTCGTTCTGAATCCAACGAGACTACTCTTAAAGTTGTAGCTCCTTTATTAACCGAGATACAAAGTTTTAGTTTTCATATATGTGCACCAAAAACCTAAAGTTTGGAAGTCTATATCTCGGCTTCTGTATGCACTATCTTTAAAAATTTAACAGTATTATCTTAGTTTTGTCATTTTGAATCCAACGAGACCACTCTTAAAGTTGTAGCTCTTTTATTAACCGAGATACAGAGTTTTAGTTTCCACAGGTGTGCACCAAAAACCCAAAGTTTGGAAGTCTATATCTCGGCTTCTGTATGCACTATCTTTAAAAATCCAACAGTATTATCTTAGTTTTGTCGTTCTGAATCCAACGAGACCACTCCTAAATTTGTAGCTCTTTTATTAACCGAGATACAAAGTTTTAGTTTCCTTAGGTGTGCACCAAAAACCCAAAGTTTGGAAGTCTATATCTCGGCTTCTGTAAGCACTATCTTTAAAAATCCAACAGTATTATCTTAGTTTTGTCGTTCTGAATCCAACGAGACCACTCCCAAAGTTGTAGCTCCTTTACTAACCGAGATACAAAGTTTTAGTTTCCATAGGTGTGCACCAAAAACCCAAAGTTTGGAAGTCTATATCTCGGCTTCTGTAAGCACTATCTTTAAAAATCCAACAGTATTATCTTAGTTTTGTCGTTCTGAATCCAACGAGACCACTCCTAAAGTTGTAGCTTCTTTATTAACCGAGATACAAAGTTTTAGTTTCCATAGGTGTGCACCAAAAACCCAAAGTTTGGAAGTCTATATCTCGGCTTCTGTATGCACTATTTTTAAAAATCCAACAGTATTATCTTAGTTTTGTCGTTCTGAATCCAACGAGACCACTCCTAAAGCTGTAGCTCCTTTATTAACCGAGATACAAAGTTTTAGTTTCCATAGGTGTGCACCAAAAACCCAAAGTTTGGAGGTCTATATCTCGGCTTCTGTAAGCACTATCTTTAAAAATCCAACAGTATTGTCTTAGTTTTGTCGTTCTGAATCCAACGAGACTACTCCCAAAGTCGTAGCTCCTTTATTAACCGAGATACAAAGTTTTAGTTTCCATATATGTGCACCAAAAACCCAAAGTTTGAAAGTCTATATCTCGGCTTCTGTATGCACTATCTTTAAAAATCCAACAGTATTATCTTAGTTTTGTCGTTCTGAATCCAACGAGACCACTCCTAAAGTTGTAGCTTCTTTATTAACCGAGATACAAAGTTTTAGTTTCCATAGGTGTGCACCAAAAACCCAAAGTTTGGAAGTCTATATCTCGGCTTCTGTATGCACTATTTTTAAAAATCCAACAGTATTATCTTAGTTTTGTCGTTCTAAATCCAACGAGACCACTCTTAAAGTTGTAGCTCCTTTATTAACCGAGATACAAAGTTTTAGTTTTCATATATGTGCACCAAAAACCTAAAGTTTGGAAGTCTATATCTCGGCTTCTGTATGCACTATCTTTAAAAATTTAACAGTATTATCTTAGTTTTGTCATTTTGAATCCAACGAGACCACTCTTAAAGTTGTAGCTCTTTTATTAACCGAGATACAGAGTTTTAGTTTCCACAGGTGTGCACCAAAAACCCAAAGTTTGGAAGTCTATATCTCGGCTTCTGTATGCACTATCTTTAAAAATCCAACAGTATTATCTTAGTTTTGTCGTTCTGAATCCAACGAGACCACTCCCAAAGTTGTAGCTCCTTTACTAACCGAGATACAAAGTTTTAGTTTCCATATATGTGCACCAAAAACCCAAAGTTTGGAAGTCTATATCTCGGCTTCTGTATGCACTATTTTTAAAAATCCAACAGTATTATCTTAGTTTTGTCGTTCTGAATCCAACGAGACTACTCTTAAAGTTGTAGCTCTTTTATTAACCGAGATACAAAGTTTTAGTTTCCATATATGTGCACCAAAAACCCAAAGTTTGGAAGTCTATATCTCGGCTTCTGTATGCACTATCTTTAAAAATCCAACAGTATTATCTTAGTTTTGTCGTTCTGAATCCAACGAGACTACTCCCAAAGTTGTAGCTCCTTTACTAACCGAGATACAAAGTTTTAGTTTCCATATATGTGCACCAAAAACCCAAAGTTTGGAAGTCTATATCTCGGCTTCTGTATGCACTATCTTTAAAAATCCAACAGTATTATCTTAGTTTTGTCGTTCTGAATCCAACGAGACCACTCTTAAAGTTGTAGCTCCTTTATTAACCGAGATACAAAGTTTTAGTTTTCATATATGTGCACCAAAAACCTAAAGTTTGGAAGTCTATATCTCGGCTTCTGTATTCACTATCTTTAAAAATCCAACAGTATTATCTTAGTTTTGTCGTTTTGAATCCAACGAGACCACTCCTAAAGTTGTAGCTTCTTTATTAACCGAGATACAAAGTTTTAGTTTCCATAGGTGTGCACCAAAAACCCAAAGTTTGGAAGTCTATATCTCGGCTTCTGTAAGCACTATCTTTAAAAATCCAACAGTGTTGTCTTAGTTTTGTCGTTCTGAATCTAACGAGACCACTCCCAAAGTTGTAGCTCCTTTACTAACCGAGATACAAAGTTTTAGTTTCCATATATGTGCACCAAAAACCCAAAGTTTGGAAGTCTATATCTCGGCTTCTGTATGCACTATCTTTAAAAATCCAACAGTATTATCTTAGTTTTGTCGTTCTCAATCCAACGAGACCACTCCCAAAGTTGTAGCTCCTTTATTAACCGAGATACAAAGTTTTAGTTTCCATAGGTGTGCACCAAAAACCCAAAGTTTGGAAGTCTATATCTCGGCTTCTGTATGCACTATCTTTAAAAATCCAACAGTATTATCTTAGTTTTGTCGTTCTGAATCCAACGAGATCACTCCTAAAGTTGTAGCTTCTTTATTAACCGAGATACAAAGTTTTAGTTTCCATAGGTGTGCACCAAAAACCCAAAGTTTGGAAGTCTATATCTCGGCTTCTGTAAGCACTATCTTTAAAAATCCAACAGTGTTGTCTTAGTTTTGTCGTTCTGAATCCAACGAGACTACTCTTAAAGTTGTAGCTCTTTTATTAACCGAGATACAAAGTTTTAGTTTCCATAGGTGTGCACCAAAAACCCAAAGTTTGGAAGTCTATATCTCGGCTTCTGTATGCACTATTTTTAAAAATCCAACAGTATTATCTTAGTTTTGTCGTTCTGAATCCAACGAGACCACTCTTAAAGTTGTAGCTCCTTTATTAACCGAGATACAAAGTTTTAGTTTTCATATATGTGCACCAAAAACCTAAAGTTTGGAAGTCTATATCTCGGCTTCTGTATGCACTATCTTTAAAAATCCAACAGTATTATCTTAGTTTTGTCGTTTTGAATCCAACGAGACCACTCCTAAAGTTGTAGCTTCTTTATTAACCGAGATACAAAGTTTTAGTTTCCATAGGTGTGCACCAAAAACCCAAAGTTTGGAAGTCTATATCTCGGCTTCTGTAAGCACTATCTTTAAAAATCCAACAGTGTTGTCTTAGTTTTGTCGTTCTGAATCCAACGAGACCACTCCCAAAGTTGTAGCTCCTTTATTAACCGAGATACAAAGTTTTAGTTTCCATAGGTGTGCACCAAAAACCCAAAGTTTGGAAGTCTATATCTCGGCTTCTGTATGCACTATCTTTAAAAATCCAACAGTATTATCTTAGTTTTGTCGTTCTGAATCCAACGAGACCACTCCTAAAGTTGTAGCTTCTTTATTAACCGAGATACAAAGTTTTAGTTTCCATAGGTGTGCACCAAAAACCCAAAGTTTGGAAGTCTATATCTCGGCTTCTGTAAGCACTATCTTTAAAAATCCAACAGTGTTGTCTTAGTTTTGTCGTTCTGAATCCAACGAGACTACTCCTAAAGTTTTAGCTTTTTTATTAACCGAGATACAAAGTTTTAGTTTCCATAGGTGTGCACCAAAAACCCAAAGTTTGGAAGTCTATATCTCGGCTTCCGTATGCACTATCTTTAAAAATCCAACAGTATTATCTTAGTTTTGTCGTTCTGAATCCAACGAGACCACTCTTAAAGTTGTTGCTCCTTTATTAACCGAGATACAAAGTTTTAGTTTCCATATATGTGCACCAAAAACCCAAAGTTTGGAAGTCTATATCTCGGCTTCTGTATGCACTATCTTTAAAAATCCAACAGTATTATCTTAGTTTTGTCATTCTGAATCCAACGAGACCACTCTTAAAGTTGTAGCTCTTTTATTAACCGAGATACAAAGTTTTAGTTTCCTTAGGTGTGCACCAAAAACCCAAAGTTTGGAAGTCTATATCTCGGCTTCTGTAAGCACTATCTTTAAAAATCCAA